>NC_083771.1:3240200-3330200 GCF_963514075.1 Conger conger
GTGAATCTAGACCTGAGGCCTCTGAGGACACACGCCGTCACGGGGGTGTAGGAGCGGGCCGGGGTGTGTCGGGGGGCAAGTTTCGCCACCTCGCTCCACTTGTTAGACAGGACGGGGCTTTTAAGGAGCGCTGCTTTCATCTCTGTCGGCTTGTGTGAGAAACGGCGGGAGGGAGTGAAATCTATTTTCTTTGAGAATTATTGTGCCGTCCTCCTTCGCTGAACAGCCCAACCGTGCCTTATAAAGACGGGAACAATGGGAACGGCTGTTCTAAAGGCTTTCCTTCCCGGGTCCAAATGGCTGGATAAATGTGCCCGTGATAAATTGGAACTTTGCTCTGCTCTCTTTCTGTTCGGGAGCGCCACGGCAACGTTTGCGTCTCAGTGCTCGGGGGGCGGGGGGGGGGGTATGGAAGTACGGAAGTATGAAAGTAGAGTGGAGATTTTCTCTGCTCTCGGTGAGGTGGGAGTTCTAGGGAGGTACAGAATTGAGAATCACGGCTCTGTTCTTCTGCATTGACATCCCATTACAGTACAGTGTGTGGTTCCAGGGTGTACTTGGCAGGTCTTGAGCTGGGTTCCATGAGCTGATGATCTTCCTCGGTTGGCGATTTTCTACCTTGAAAACCTGTTGTTTCAGCTACTTGTGTTTCTGTGGTTTTTTTTTTTAGTTTTTTGTTTTTGTTTAGTTTTAGGCTTCTCTTAAGGGTGTTTTTGCTCTTCTAATTGGAAGCTGAATGGACATTTTCAGCTGCTCACACCGGAGGACTCGTGTCTTAGAACGAGCGCTGACTATATGGAGGAAGGGCTGGAATGGGGCGGCTCTCAGCCAATCACAGTCTCTGCCAGGGTGTAATCTCTCTGATTGGAGGAACTCTGGCTTGGCAGGCTCCTCCATGCAGGAAACGCAGATGGCACCAATGAGATAACGAGGCAGAAAAATGTGCTCTCTTTCTGCACCTCACTGATCAATGTTTCAGACCATAAGCCTGCTACAATGCGAATTCTCTCCTCTCTCCTTAATTTATGGATTTCTATCATCTATTTTTATATTATCTGGGGGGAAAAATGACAGGAATTAGAAATACAAGATACAATTCACACTGACACAAAATGTATTCTTGCGCCAGTCTGCACATACATGCAATGCAGTGCCCATATGCGTACACGCGCCTACACACGCAATAAATCCCCAGTTCTACAAGAGTGCCCTTTTTGAAAAGAAAGAAGGATGCTCCTCGCTGCGTATTTTATTAGGCCTTTGTGTTTGCAGGCCTCCCAGACCTGGGACCCCGGAGGCTGCCAAAAAGACCCCCCCACAGGCCTCCAGCCCAGCCGTGCAGGGACAGATCAAACAAGGTAACTAAAGAAATGGCCCTGTGGCAGGGCGAGGCGTGATAAACCTCCGCCCACCGCCCCACATCACGGCCCTCAAATCCTGCGCCCAGCGGGGTCGCACATTCAGTCTGCTGTTCGCCCCTGCTTCCTGGGGCGTTTGGGTTAATTAAAAAATACATATTTTAAAATCAGCCGTTCCACATCAGCGTTGCTTTATTGGAGAGGTGTCTCCGTTTTGCCTTTCTTGGTCTCGGCTAAAGCCAGGACTGCAGCTGTCAGTACGGCCGTCCAGGAAGTGGAGCGGAATACTGTCAACAAACAAAAGCAAAAACAATGCAGTGCAAGCCTCGGGTTGTGTTCCTGCAAATGTACCTTTTAGCGAAGCCATTACAAACAGCTGCCATCTCCCTGATGGCATGGAACGACGCTCCAGACCTTACTACAGAGGAGCGCGGGAGAGACTTCCTGCGATTACTTAAAATGCACGACATTGATTTTGGTTTGTAGCCATAAAATTGGAAAAGGTAGAGACGGACGGGCGTATTCCTTTGAACATGATGATCCATCCTCTGTGAGTGACTAGATGCAAGATAAATAAATAAACAGATAAGTAGTATTTTGTACCCAAGCCCAGAATGATTACTTGGGCAGGATTTTCATGTATTAATTGTGTGCTTGCAGCTGTTAATGGTTGTATTTTTAGGTTATTGACTACAGGAACACCGCAGTGTTTAACTGTGTGTGTTCACATGGGCACAGGGGACTGATTTCAGCACAGCACCCTATCGACTGCAGACAGAAAAGCGCCTTGTGTGCTCTATTGATATCATGATTGTTAGCTCATATGCATTTCTATAATAGTCTCCAGCCTGTTTTTGTTTTTTAAATTAATGCTTCATTAATTCTTCATTAAAACTTCAAAGATCAAATCTCAAAAATTGTAGTTGCACGAGAATCAGTGTTTTTCAGAAAGGCACAATGCTGCATGTAATATGTCACTATACACAAGCATATTTTTGCTGCTTTAAGGAAAGGAAATCTTCACTCTTGAAGGCTACAGTGTTTTCTGAAGAATATCACAGAATCTCAGGAGGGACGGACAATTGAATTGAATCATTGTGCTTAAGATGGCTGACCTAAATTCTCAATCAGTAATTTTCAATCAGTGATTCCTAAATTCTGTATTTTATTCATTTCTATTTTGTAATACATTGTTTATTTTCTGAAATCACAATACCAGTAAGTTTCATAGACTTTAATCGGCAACTGATGCAATGTGAAACAAATAGAACAAGCAATGCACCTGAACAAAACTAAATAAATATTGTGCAATTTTCCTTGAAATGACATCACAATATGGCGTAATTATGCACAATCAGCCATCAGCTATGGTCTCATTGTGCTATAAATATGGCGGAATATGGAGTATGTTGCGGAAGAGGAGTGCTTCAGCCTCGGGGCGGGGGGGGGGGGGGGGGGTCCTTCACTGAAATGCCTGTACACGGGAGTGCCCCAGGGCTCCTTTTTGGGCCATTACAGAAGAGAAAATCCGCCGCCGTATGCTAGAGCCGCATGCACTCACCCCGGCGCACAGCGGGCGTGGAGCGGGGCAAATTAAAAGCTCGTTGTCATGCAGATATCCCCCGGAGGGACAAAAAAAGGCCCTCCGCCTGGAGTTGAGCAAACACAACCTGCCCGCCACGCGGCCCGGTCTAATCGGGGCCCTGGGCCCATTGTGGAGCCATAATGGAGCCACGCACAGGGATTCATTTGTGTCCACTTACGCAAGCCGTACGCTTATTTCTTCTATAGAGGGGGGGTGTCTTGCGGTGACCTCTAAATCGGGGGTGCTGTCCGTCGATTGTGCTGGAACTGTTGCCATAAGGGTCTGCTTCTTTTTCATATGCTAATTTTCTCTGCTGCTAACTATGGAGCACTCCAACGGCCGTTTAACCATTCACCCCATCACGCACGCCAGTCCCGCGGACCGGATTCCCCAACACTTTCATTTCTTTTGAAATAGAATAATAAAAAAATGACTTCTTACGAGAATGTATTCAAGTGAATATGGAACATAAGAATTACAGTTGAGGTTTCTAATTAAAAAAAGGGAATATTGCATTCTTGGAGCAGAGAACAGAATGTGTTTTCAGACATGTATCGATTCTCATTCGCCATGTTTTGGAGTGGGAGAGATAATGTAAGTTATTAAAAGCATGGAAGTTATTTCGTTTCCGGAGGCATTGATCCAAATCAATTTTTGAAAACTGCCCCTCGTTTGTGTTACGTGAACAAATGAGGGATTCCAGATTAAGTGGCTTTTAACGGAGTCGTTCTGAAAGCCCGTGCCAGGAGGAAGTCTCCGGTGAAAGGGGGGGGGATTTGGAGAAACAAATGTGCCTCTTTTCATCAGGAATTCTGAGCTGTCACACAGCCATTACGCTAAATTAGGCAGCTTAGGAAAGAGAGGTGGAGAGAATGTGAGATGACTCCTCCACATGAAGTGTTGTGTTCATACAATTGGTCTGTGGAAAATGCCGGATCTTTCTCAGTACCCTTGGATTCTGCCATTCGCTCCAGTTACTTGTATAGAGACTATTGGTTGCACAATAACATCTAATCATATTATTAATGCTTTTGACGTGTTATGACAGAGCAATTAGGCTAGAGTAGATGAGTATTTTTTATGACAGTGCATACTCCTTATTTAGGCACACGCGGGTCCTTATTTTCTCATGTGGAAGGGCTCAAGTGTTCCACATTTGGTCTTAAATGGGTCGGTCGTTTTCCAAAGCTCATTCTGACCTGGAACAGCAGTACGGTTCCCAGTTGACCCTGTCCTGACCTGTCCATTTGACCCTGCCCTGACCTGTCCAGCTGACCCTGTCCTGACCTGTCCAGTTGACCCTGTCCTGACCTGTCCAGTTGACCCTGTCCTGACCTGTCCAGTTGACCCTGTCCTGACCTGTCCAGTTGACCCTGCCCTGACCTGTCCAGTTGACCCTGTCCTGACCTGTCCAGTTGACCCTGTCCTGACCTGTCCAGCTGACCCTGTCCTGACCTGTCCAGTTGACCCTGCCCTGACCTGTCCAGTTGACCCTGTCCTGACCTGTCCAGTTGACCCTGTCCTGACCTGTCCAGCTGACCGGAATAAGAGCGGTGGAATTTCCCCTGGAGGTCTTTTCTGGAGCGGGGCCGCTGGTCTGGGGCCGCTGGTCTGGGGCCGCTGGTCTGGGGCCCTATATCTCATGTTTCAGAAGAACTCTTCCTGACACCAACAATCTTCAGGGAACCAGAAATAATTCAGGAATAATATTAATAATTAGCATTTTGATTTGCCCAGTTGTACTAGCAGTAAAACAGAAAAGACAGCCTATGGACAGGACAGATGTGCTTTTATGTCCAGATAATCTCATCGTATTCAGTGCGATGAGGGTCAGGCCACCATTTACACTTACTGTGTGTAGGTGGTTATCTCAGCTCAGAACATGTGCATCTCTGATGCATCTTAACCCTGCGTAACTCAAGAGAGTTCAAAAAGCCCTTCAGTTCCTCTCGTCAGAAGCCCTTGGTCATTAATACGGCTTTATGGGTTTGATGTCTCTGTGCGTTTGGCACGGGGTTCCTGAGGGCCTGTCCCAGCATCCTCTCTGTCATCCTCCTGCACTCTCTCTCTTCAGCTGTGGGGTCACCATGGCTTCTTTCTGCAACATGCACCACGGACTTATGGGAAATGTAGTCCGAACAAACTTTAATGTATCCCGCTCAAACTCCAACTCCCAACTCCAGCCTTCCCAGTCGTGGCAGAGCGCAATGTTTAGTCCTGCTACCCTTTACACAGTGTAACTGATGAAGATGTCCTTTGTACGATCTTCTTATGTGACACTTATTTCTTTGTGTCTTTTAATGTCGGCGGGGGGGCAGTTATGGGCCTGAACTCCCATCTAAAGTTCTGAATTTAAAGGCCGTTCCCGTTGCATCTTTAAAAGAACTGAACTGATGCATTTCAGTTGTTTATCATGTATATTTGAATCTTGAATTAAAATAGACTGGCCATATTCCTGCACTTCTGCATTATAACAAACTGAATAGGCTATTCTGAAATTCAGAAGACTCTATTGCTATCATAAAAACTGAACATAAAGGCCGTAGTCATAGTTGAGCTATATTATTTAGCGTGATTTGGTACAAAGAGGTCATATATAGTATTGGGGGCATGATAAATTACTCTATTTTATGTAAAGTGCCAAGTTAAAAGATTTCAAACACAGTGAGAAGCCCTGAAGAGTGAATTAAATAAAAACCTCACTCCTTAGTCACAGCTCGATGTGGAATCAGTCCAAATGTGCTAACAGGCAGATCTTTGGTCAGGTAATCAACGCAGTATGTTTGCAATTCCAGTACATTTTGATTTGCTCTCTAAAAACTTGACCCTCTTCAAAGCGTTTGAGATCTTTTTGGTTTCGTCTTACTTGTCTGTGGGTTCTCTTTTTCTTTCCTCATCCGTACTAACGCTGTTTCTCCTGTTTTCCCCCCAAACTGCTGGAGTCTGTGTTTTTCTTTATTTATTTTTGTCTCTACTTATCTTTCCTCTCCTCCGCAAGCCGCTGCTGCTACTACCACTCCTGCTCCTGCCACCGCTGGCTCTGGGGCTATTCACCCCGGCCCTGCTTTCCATACCTGTCCCTCAGTCAACGAAGGTACTTTCCCCGAAATCACCCCCCCCTCCTGCCCCCTCTCTCTGCTCTCTCCGTCTGCCCATCCACCATGCGTCCACCCCAGCGTACCCACCCGGCCCACAGTGACCGGGGGTCTCTGGGGTGTGTCATCCTAGTGTGTGTCATCCTGGTGATGTGTCTCACACAGTCTGCATGCTTGCTCTTTTCACATGGGGGCTTGGGCGGGCGGGCGGGAGGGGGGGTTGGGGTGGGGTGGGGCGGGGTCGGGCAAGTCCTCTCACCATCTTCAATCGGGGCTCTTTACCGGCCCGACCTATCAGGGTCTCGGAAAAAACAGCTCCTCCTCTTTTTCGTTTTTTTCCTTTGAACTTTGGTAGAGCTCCGCCCCGTTGTTCTCGGAGGTGGGTGGAGTGGTCTGAGCTGTTTTTCAGACACCTAATCGGGGGTCTACTTCACCTCCGGCTTCATTCTGCTGGCTCTGGCGGCGCTCCGCAGGGCGGGAGGGAGGGAGGGGAAGGGAGGAGAACACGGTGTTTGGGGAGGTGCACACCTCTTCTCCTGCACTCTCTGCAGATCTTTTACACAACTAAACATCCTCTTTTTTGTTTTCCAGCAGGACTGGGAATTCCACAATCTTACCAGTTTTTTCTTGTATTTAAATATTTTAAATTTTTTCTTTTTTTTTTTACTGGTTATTTCTTAATGAAAAACAAACTTTGAACTAGATTGTGTGAATGTTTCATATCCTGATGTTTTTTTGGGAAAGTGTTTCCCTCTTTGACGATTTTGGTTTATCGTCGTGATTTTTACTTTTGTAATATTCGCTGCTTCATGCAAATGTTGTTCTACTTTCAGTGCTGCTGGATTCTCAGGTGGATTCATTCATGTGAATCTTATAACGTCAGTTTTCAGAGAAATTGTCAAATGAATTGGCAAAAAACCCTCACTTTTTTCATTATTATTTTTCTTACTTAATTAATGTTTTACATTTTTTTACAATTAAATTATCTTTTACTAACTAAGTAAATTTCACCAAGTTGAGTAAAAAAGCAAGCATGTCTACTGTTTACTGTCTTCCCCAGTAGAGAAAAATAGATTTCCTGGTATAGTTTTCCTATATAGTTTAGTTGTCCTGTAGTATTTTACTCTTAATGGGTCCAAGACGATGCACTTCTAATACTGCAGAAAATATGTTTAAGCTACCAGAATAGTTGAATATAGGATTGCATTACCACTTTATTCAGAAGCGAGTTGAGCTTTGAACGAACTGTTTACTTTATATTGAGTAGCAACTAACCAATAGTATACTGCACAATGATATCTTGCTGATAATATAATATAAAAGGCCTTTGTGCATTAACATTCCAAAAAATGTTCTAACCAGGTAAATCATCATTTTAATGGCTAATGTTGAATCGAGCAGACGATTAAGATAATAGCAATATGAAAGTGGTAAATATCATATACATATAACATAAAAGCACAATTCATGAACACCCCTGTTGTGAAAGTGGGCAGGAGGATTTGTGAATTGACGCATGACTGTTTGACGCTGGTTCGTTAATGCAATCCTACAATCAATAAGTACGCTGCATCTGTGAATAGCTTAGCTTGGCCATATACATTTTATCACATTGACTAGAGCAGCAGTTATGCTTTTTTTCTGAAGGGGAGAGTATTTTGTTACAGTGTTTTACTTCTTCTAACATAATTATGTCTGGAGCCATTATATGCAGTAGGTAGACCATGAGCATTTTATGAACATTTAAGATTTTGTAGAAAAGCAGGTGAAATGCAGATTATTCATGGGGGTCATTCCACAAATGTATGATACTCAGGTTTTACTTTAAAATTCATATGTGTGTATCCTTTATAATTCACTGGGCCCGTTGATTGTATCCTTAGGGAGACTGTACAGATATTCATGAATAATATTCCTACATATATTTACATATATGGCACTGCAATCTTAACCCTTTCTCGGTATTGTTTGATCAACTTTGGCCACATGATTCCAAACTAATTGTAACATGAAGACATAATTATGTTTTTTTGTGTTAACTGCAAGCTAATATTGTTATTATTATTATTATTATTATTATTATTATTAATAATAATAATAATTAACCATATTTATAACAATTCAAAATACATTTTGCTTTGTTATTGCTTGGTTAATCATGTTGTTTGCTAATTTATTAGTATCTGAAGGCCTTTTCAGGTACTATTTCAGGTAACGCGCTAGCAGATAAATGTTTTATTAGCTTGTGTGTTCCTTTGCACATCAGAATTTTTCATGGGCAAGGTAAGTCTGATAACAGTTTTGCAAAGAAATGGTATGCATTTCTTTGCTGTGAAATGTATGATGTTGTTCAGTGTACATATGTGAATTGGTTATTGTATACATCTGAAAATTGGTAACATCAAGTTGTGATGAAATGAAAGCCATATATTTCCAATATATGCGAGTGAGATATGTTACACTTGCTTCCATTTTGTTAAAGCTGTGAAAGTTCGTGCGATAAAATTTGCACTGTATCTGTGTTTCCGTTTTATAGGAAAACTAAAGAAATCTAGTTTTCTCCCAGCCATTTTATGTCTGTCTTTTCTGTTTATTGGACTGTGTGAGAAGTGTTTCATCTTTGATTTGGCTTCTTCGGTGTGTTCGTGTCGACGCTCCCGCCCGTGGCCCCAGCGGTGGGGCTGGTGTGCTGACGATGTCCTGGGCTCCTGTCTCCTGTCTGTCTGTGTGCGGGCGGGGCCCGGGGCCCGGGGCCCGGGGCCCTCTGGTCAGCCTGTGACCGCTCGGTCTGTGTTGTAACCCCCCACAGGCTGGAGCCAGCTGGCCGCCATGCACTGCGTCATGCTCCCCGACCTGCTGGGCCTGGACAAGTTCCGCCCGCCCCTGCTGGAGATGTTGGCCCGCAGGTGGCAGGACCGCTGTCTGGAGGTGAGGAGGGGCGGACGGGGGCGATGAGGATGAGGAGGTGGGGTGGTGTCGAGGGAAATTGTCTAAATCCTGATTTTTGTATCTTTTTATAAATCCTAACATTGTACCTTGGACATTGTAAGACTGGTGAATGCTCAGATAGCTTAAAAGTCCGTCGTGTTAAGTGAAGTAAATGCCCCTCTTGCATTTTGGGGAAAGTGTCGGTTAGCACATGCCCTCATTCTTTATTGGCTTGCAAGTACGAATAAAGTCTTAAAATACTCTTGTTGTGTTGAACCGGGTTCTTCACCCTCTGCTGAAAAAGGAATAAGAGTTTTTGTCAGATTTTTGTGGGCAGTTATGCCTTAGATTCAAAACTGAATGTGGAAAGTATAAGGCTTCCTAACCAACCCAACAAAATTCTAAATGCATTTGTCCAAAAAGCGAGTGTGGAAAAATGTGCCGTGTTGTAATTCCTCTAGCTTTAGCATTTGTTTATACAATTTAGAATACTATCCTTTGTACAATCGTTGTGTGATATTTTGGACGTACAATGTTTTTTTGAACATACGTTGAGGTCCGTAAATATTTGGACGTTGGCTTCCTCCAGCAGATTTAGTGTGGCGGTTTGCGTGATCATCTCCGATGCAGGAGACCAGGGTTCAAGGTTTACCTGTTCCTTTCATTTTCTCTTAGTTTTGCTCACTTACTGAATATTTCTTTTCTTTTTTTTTTTTACAAATGGGGAAAAAAAACGCGGGTCGTTAACCGAATGTAACGTAGGTCTTTAAAGGTCCGGTGCGTCCTGCCATAGATCCCGCCTCCTTGCTTCCTTGATTGGGTGCCTGACGGAAGCGATCGGTGAGCAGTGAAGAGAAGTCCCCGCGTGGCTCTCCGGCTGTTCTGCCGGCGGATGAATGACCGCGTGGCTCTCCGGCTGTTCTGCCGGTGGATGAATGACCGCGTGGCTCTCCGGCTGTTTTGCCGGCGGATGAATGACCGTGTGGCTCTCCGGCTGTTCTGCCGGTGGATGAATGACCGCGTGGCTCTCCGGCTGTTCTGCCGGCGGATGAATGACCGCGTGGCTCGCCGGCTGTTCTGCCGGTGGATGAACGGCCGCGTGGCCTTGACACCCGTCCCTGACTGCCTCGCGGCTTTCAGCACAAACCAGCCTGCCGGAGGCCAGCAGCTGAGGCCTCTGCCTCCTAATTGGACGTGGCTCTTTGTTGCCGGGGGGCCCAGGGCGGTTGCCGTGGCGCCCTGCTCGCTCTTCATCCACTCGTTCAAAGAGTGTGGCACAAAGGTGCGCTTCCACATTCCGGAGCAGGAATGTCAGAGCCGGTCTCTGGTGGGAAGAAGGCTCGTTCCCTGCGCTTTAGCGACAGAAGGGCATTATCTCGCATTTATAAATAAATACCCTGTCGGCCCCAGATACTTAAGCAGCTGCTACCGGTTTGTCGCATTGTGTGGCATTTTCACTGTACAATTTCCAATTCTATAACCCCCACTCCACATCTTCAAGATGGAGTCTGGGTGTTATTCAAGGATACATTTGGGGATATAATATAGAGGAAGATGGGTTTGAGAGTTTAGCCCCACTGGGAGATATAATTATGTTGGGCATGTTTTTTAGCTGCCTTTTTCAGACGATATTAAGTGTGCGTTCTAGCATTGCTTCTCATTCCTGTGTTTGTAATGTTTTCTGCTAATCGCACGAGGCTAAAGGAGAGCAGATAGACACATCAGTGCAATTAGTGCAGGTTGTGTTTGTGGGACTGTGTTCAACCCTAATGTTGCCCTCCTTTTTACTGCAGAGGAGGTGCCTCTCAGAATTTGTTTCATTTAATTTTTTCACTAACATTTGTGAGCTAGAGATGCAGGTACTGCTTTTGCACTTCTGTATTGTGTATTGTGTTGTATTTAACTAGCTACAGCATTTGTTTATACAATTTAGAATAGTATTTTTTTTGCAATTGTTGTGATATTTTGTACATACAATGTTTTTTGAACATACGTTGAGGTCCGCAAATATTTGGACTTTGACAGTTTTGTACGTACAATGTTTTGGGTGGGTGAGTGTGTGTTTGGGAAGGTGTGAGCGTGTGGGGCAGTGTGTGTTGGGGAGGTGTGAGTGTGTGGGGCAGTGTGTGTTGGGGAGGTGTGAGTGTGTGGGGCAGTGTGTGTTGGGGAGGTGTGAGTGTGTGGGGCAGTGTGTGTTGGGGAGGTGTGAGCAGGTGGGGCAGTGTGTGTTGGGGAGGTGTGAGTGTGTGGGGCAGTGTGTGTTGGGGAGGTGTGAGCAGGTGGGGCAGTGTGTGTTGGGGAGGTGTGAGCAGGTGGGGCAGTGTGTGTTTGGGAAGGTGTGAGCGTGTGGGGCAGTGTGTGTTGGGGAGGTGTGAGCAGGTGGGGCAGTGTGTGTTGGGGATGTGTGAGTGTGTGGGGCAGTGTGTGTTGGGGAGGTGTGAGTGTGTGGGGCAGTGTGTGTTGGGGATGTGTGAGTGTGTGGGGCAGTGTGTGTTGGGGAGGTGTGAGTGTGGGGCAGTGTGTGTTGGGGAGGTGTGAGTGTGTGGGGCAGTGTGTGTTGGGGAGGTGTGAGCAGGTGGGGCAGTGTGTGTTGGGGAGGTGTGAGCAGGTGGGGCAGTGTGTGTTTGGGAAGGTGTGAGCGTGTGGGGCAGTGTGTGTTGGGGAGGTGTGAGCAGGTGGGGCAGTGTGTGTTTGGGAAGGTGTGAGCGTGTGGGGCAGTGTGTGTTGGGGAGGTGTGAGCAGGTGGGGCAGTGTGTGTTGGGGAGGTGTGAGCAGGTGGGGCAGTGTGTGTTGGGGAGGTGTGAGCAGGTGGGGCAGTGTGTGTTGGGGAGGTGTGAGTGTGTGGGGCAGTGTGTGTTGGGGAGGTGTGAGTGTGGGGCAGTGTGTGTTGGGGAGGTGTGAGTGTGTGGGGCAGTGTGTGTTGGGGAGGTGTGAGTGTGTGGGGCAGTGTGTGTTGGGGAGGTGTGAGCGTGTGGGGCAGTGTGTGTTGGGGCAGTGTGTGTTGGGTGGGGCAGTGTGTGTTGGGGAGGTGTGTGTTGGGGCAATGTGTGTTGGGGAGGTGTGAGTGTGTGGGGCAGTGTGTGTTGGGTGGGGCAGTGTGTTGGGGCAGTGTGTGTTGGGTGGGGCAGTGTGTGTTGGGACAGTGTGTGTTGGGGCAGTGTGTGTTGGGGAGGTGTGCGCTGGTGGGACAGTGTTTGTTGGGTCCTGACGCTTGCTCGCCCCGTGCTCCCCCAGGTGAGAGAGGCAGCCCAGGCCTTGCTGCTGGCTGAGCTGCGTCGGATTGGACAGTCGGGCAGGAAGGACACCATCGACCTGTGGGCCCCCTACCTGCCCCAGTACGTGGACAGCGTCAGCTCCCGTAAGTTCCCCCGCCGTCTCTCTCTTGCCCCCTCTCTCCCGTAAGTACCCCCTCTGCCCCCTCTCTCCCCTAAGTGCCCCCTATGTCTCTCTCTCTGCCCCCTTCATTTGGAAGGTTTTTGGAATTAAAATCCATTATGGATTTGGTTCG
The DNA here is from genome assembly GCF_963514075.1 of Conger conger. Classification (NCBI taxonomy): domain Eukaryota; kingdom Metazoa; phylum Chordata; class Actinopteri; order Anguilliformes; family Congridae; genus Conger; species Conger conger. The sequence continues at coordinate 3,252,675 of NC_083771.1, forward strand.
CTGGACCCTTGCCATGAAAAGAATACCAATTTTAGCCTGATTTGTGTCATCCTGTTACAAAATAAGGAACTGTTGTTGCTAAAATAGTTTATATAACCATACGTTTCATCTCTTTCAAATGGTAGCCTCTACATCCTGTTACCAGATTGATTGAAAATTTCACTGTGAAAAAAAGGAATGAATGCAAGCGAACCCACTGTGACCCTGTGACTTAAGGGGTTAAATTTGAACGTATAATAAAGATATAGTAATGTTATAATAAGGTATTATACAAATACTTTATATAATTATGTATTAGAATTACTTTGTCATTATTACGTCAATGTTAGGCCTATTTCTTGTATCTCACTATGTGAATATTATGTGACTTTGCACCAGCAAGCACAATGTTTTCAATCTCCTGGAAACGTGCACTGTGGATGTTCCATAACAAAACCTACGGTTAAAAGAAAGGACAATGTTTAACATTGAAATAAAAGATTTATCCTGGATATTTGCATTGTTATTATAATCAGATTTTCACCCGCTTTGAAAACCGGTTGGTGCAGACAGTGGTGTGGGGGGGGGCGGTTGGTACAGACAGTGGTGTGGGGGGGCGGTTGGTACAGACGGTGGTGTGGGGGGGCGGTTGGTACAGACAGTGGTGTGGGGGGGGGGGCGGTTGGTACAGACAGTGATGTGGGGGGGTGGTTGGTACAGACAGTGATGTGGGGGGGGTGGTTGTTACAGACAGTGATGTGGGGGGGTGGTTGTTACAGACAGTGATGTGCTGTGGGGGGGCGGTTGGTTCAGACAGTGGTGGGGGGGGCGGTTGTTGCAGACAGTGGTGTGGGGGGGCGGTTGGTACAGACAGTGGTGTGGGGGGGGGAGAAGATGGAGGATAATGGTCTGTTTGTTGACATACAGTGCTGGTGTTGAGTATATACTCCAGATGGTATCACTGATAGGAGGGTGGCAGACTGCTCCTTGCTTCAGGTGTGACCTCAGTGAGGGTCTTGAGCCGTAAAAACGTTGGCTTCAGGGGCAGACGAGCGGTTGTTCTGTTCTCCTTTCTAGAAAGGCGTGCGACAGAGCCTCAAACGCAGCACTTTCCGTCTGAAAAAGGGAGAAACGGACGACAGGAAAACTCTCGGGAGGCTAATGCGTGTCTCGAAGTGGCCAGACCACTCAAAGCATTAACCAATTAGCCTCATCACGGCCGTTTCTCTGGCTGGCTATCAGGTTTTATTTACTGGCTAAACAAATTAGGCCAAGTAATAAGCTAACTTGCGAGCAGACGCGCGTCTCTGCCCCGGCAACGGGACGGCTCGGTCTGATAGGGCGCTTTCACGGCCGACGACTTGCGGTGGAAGATCCAGGAGATGAGAGGTGCCGGGCGCGTGGAATCGATGGAGAGCTGTTATGAGTGCCTGCAGATGAACTGGAGCGTATTCAGCCAGGGTTCTGTCCAGGGTCGGGTTTGGCTAGGTGTCGGGTCCAGTGCCTGGTGGTTTGGTAGGTGAGGGAGGGGGGGACGGAGAGGGGGAGGTAGACTGCACAATGGAGCCTTTCCCCAATCCCGTAACGGGGGGGGCAGGGGCAGGGGCAGGGGCAGGGGCAGGAAGTGCATAGTCATTGTGTTTTTCTTCTGCCGTGTTTTTTTATTTTTCTCCTCTCCGTGGAGTGGCGTTGCAGTGCAGTCCAGAGCGGTTCTGATAACTGACGGGGAATCCTGAAAGCTTAACGGGAAAGCGCTTTTGTCCCGTTGTTTTCAAAGAAGCCTCTTTCCGAGAAATAAACCTGTTGAGAAATGTCAGCCTCCGAACGCGGGCCTGCAGACATAATTAGCCAGCTCTTTAAAAAAGAAAAAAAGAAAATAATGTATTAGTACCCTTTTGGAAATGTTAAGATTTCTGATGCTTTGATAATTTGTCCCGGCGTAAGGAGGGTCTGAAAGGCTTGAAAAGACTGAAGTTTGCAGGAGCTTTTATCTCAGACCCCGGGACTTTAATAATTCATGCCAACAGAGCGGATTCCCACGGGGGGTGGCTGGTTGGGGGGGGTTGGTCTCTCTCTCTCTCTCTCTCTCTCTCTCTCTCTCTCTCTCTCTCTCTCTCTCTCTCCTCTCTCTCTCTCTCTCTCTCTCTCTCTGTCTCTTCTCTCTCTCTCTGTCTCCTCTCTCTCTGTTTCTGTCTCTTTAGCTCTCTGTCTCTCGCTTTCTCTCTGTCTCTCACTCTCTCTCTGTCTGTGTCTCTCTCTCTGCCTCTAGCTATCTCTGTTTCTGTCTCTCTCGGTCTCTCGCTCTCTCTTTCTGTCTCTCTAGCTCTCTCTGTCCCTCTCTCTCTGTTCCTTCCCTCCCACTTAAAAAGCTCTGTACCTCTGACTGCCCCCCCTCCCCCCCCCGCTTTCCCACTGTTTATTCCTGGAAGTAGAATTGCAGGCTGTCAGTTACAGACCACTGGAGCCTGCCTGCACTGACGGGACGCTGGCGGTGGCTCAGGGGAGCGGTTGCCATGGCGATGGCCGCTGGTCAGTGTAGTGTTACCGCGGGGAGCGCCGCAGGGGCGCAAGGTTGCCAGGTCACCAAATCCCCCCCCTTCTGTTTACCGCGGCTGCCGACCATCACCACTGCCTCTGTGTGTCTTACCCAAACCAGCAGAAACCTGACCTCTGTGTGTCTTACCCAAACCAGCAGAAACCTGACCTCTGTGTGTCTTACCCAAACCAGCAGAAACCTGACCTCTGTGTGTCTTACCCAAACCAGCAGAAACCTGACCTCTGTGTGTCTTACCCAAACCAGCAGAAACCTAACCTCTGTGTGTCTTACCCAAACCAGCAGAAACCTGACCTCTGTGTGTCTTACCCAAACCAGCAGAAACCTGACCTCTGTGTCTTACCCAAACCAGCAGAAACCTGACCTCTGTGTGTCTTACCCAAACCAGCAGAAACCTGACCTCTGTGTCTTACCCAAACCAGCAGAAACCTAACCTCTGTGTGTCTTACCCAAACCAGGAGAAACCTGACCTCTATGTCTTACCCAAACCAGGAGAAACCTGACCTCTGTGTCTTACCCAAACCAGGAGAAACCTGACCTCTGTGTCTTACCAAAACCAGCAGAAACCTGACCTCTCTGTTTCTTACCCAAACCAGCAGAAACCTGACCTCTTTGTGTCTTACCCAAACCTGGAGAAACCTGACCTCTGTGTCTTACCAAAACCAGGAGAAACCTGACCTCTGTTTCTTACCCAAACCAGCAGAAACCTAACCTCTGTGTGTCTTACCCAAACCAGGAGAAACCTGACCTCTCTGTTTCTTACCAAAACCAGCAGAAACCTGACCTCTGTGTGTCTTACCCAAACCAGCAGAAACCTAACCTCTGTGTGTCTTACCCAAACCAGCAGAAACCTGACCTCTCTGTTTCTTACCCAAACCAGCAGAAACCTGACCTCTCTGTTTCTTGCCCAAACCAGCAGAAACCTGACCTCTGTGTCTTACCCAAACCAGTAGAAACCTGACCTATGTGTCTTACCCAAACCAGGAGAAACCTGACCTCTGTTTCTTACCCAAACCAGGAGAAACCTGACCTCTCTGTTTCTTACCCAAACCAGCAGAAACCTGACCTCTGTGTGTCTTACCCAAACCAGGAGAAACCTGACCTCTGTCATGTAATACGTAAAATCCTGAAAGGATTTGAGTTTGCATTCAATTCAAATATCCCACAAATTACAGATCATGCTACCTGTGTTGTGGCTTCCCTGGGGAGTGTAGATCTTACCCAAGCCAGCAGAAACCTGACCTCTCTGTTTCTTACCCAAACCAGCAGAAACCTAACCTCTGTGTGTCTTACCCAAGCCAGCAGAAACCTAACCTCTGTGTGTCTTACCCAAACCAGCAGAAACCTGACCTCTCTGTGTCTTACCAAAACCAGGAGAAACCTGACCTCTGTTTCTTACCCAAACCAGCAGAAACCTGACCTCTGTGTGTCTTACCCAAACTAGGAGAAACCTGACCTATGTGTCTTACCCAAACCAGGAGAAACCTGACCTCTCGGTTTCTTACCCAAACCAGCAGAAACCTAACCTCTCTGTTTCTTACCCAAACCAGCAGAAACCTGACCTCTGTGTGTCTTACCCAAACCAGCAGAAACCTGACCTCTGTGTCTTACCAAAACCAGCAGAAACCTGACCTCTCTGTTTCTTACCCAAACCAGCAGAAACCTGACCTCTGTGTGTCTTACCCAAACCAGGAGAAACCTGACCTCTCTGTTTCTTACCCAAACCTGCAGAAACCTGACCTCTGTGTGTCTTACCCAAACCTGGAGAAACCTGACCTCTGTGTCTTACCAAAACCAGCAGAAACCTGACCTCTCTGTTTCTTACCCAAACCAGCAGAAACCTGACCTCTCTGTTTCTTACCCAAACCAGCAGAAACCTGACCTCTGTGTCTTACCCAAACTAGGAGAAACCTGACCTATGTGTCTTACCCAAACCAGGAGAAACCTGACCTCTCGGTTTCTTACCCAAACCAGCAGAAACCTGACCTCTGTGTGTCTTACCCAAACCAGGAGAAACCTGACCTCTGTCTTACCCAAACCAGGAGAAACCTGACCTCTGTGTCTTACCCAAACCAGGAGAAACCTGACCTCTATGTCTTACCCAAACCAGGAGAAACCTGACCTCTGTGTCTTACCCAAACCAGGAGAAACCTGACCTCTGTGTCTTACCAAAACCAGCAGAAACCTGACCTCTCTGTTTCTTACCCAAACCAGCAGAAACCTGACCTCTTTGTGTCTTACCCAAACCTGGAGAAACCTGACCTCTGTGTCTTACCAAAACCAGGAGAAACCTGACCTCTGTTTCTTACCCAAACCAGCAGAAACCTAACCTCTGTGTGTCTTACCCAAACCAGGAGAAACCTGACCTCTCTGTTTCTTACCAAAACCAGCAGAAACCTGACCTCTGTGTGTCTTACCCAAACCAGCAGAAACCTAACCTCTGTGTGTCTTACCCAAACCAGCAGAAACCTGACCTCTCTGTTTCTTACCCAAACCAGCAGAAACCTGACCTCTCTGTTTCTTGCCCAAACCAGCAGAAACCTGACCTCTGTGTCTTACCCAAACCAGTAGAAACCTGACCTATGTGTCTTACCCAAACCAGGAGAAACCTGACCTCTGTTTCTTACCCAAACCAGGAGAAACCTGACCTCTCTGTTTCTTACCCAAACCAGCAGAAACCTGACCTCTGTGTGTCTTACCCAAACCAGGAGAAACCTGACCTCTGTCATGTAATACGTAAAATCCTGAAAGGATTTGAGTTTGCATTCAATTCAAATATCCCACAAATTACAGATCATGCTACCTGTGTTGTGGCTTCCCTGGGGAGTGTAGATCCAGTGCTGTATAAAGATGGTGTCTAGAGCTGGTGTGTAGAACTGGTGAATGGTAAATGGACTGCATTTATATTGCACTTTTATCCAAAGAGCTTTACGATTAATGCCTCTCATTCACCCATTCACACATCAGCAAAAGGCTGCCAGCTCGTTGGGAGCAGTTGGAGGTTAGGTAGTTTGTAGAGCTGTGTGTGTAGAGCTGGAGGTGTGTAGAGCTGGTTGTCATTGTACACTCGGCCAGTGAGTGTTTCTCTGGGATGCAGGACAGTCTTAACCCTGTCAGTAACGGAATAAGCCTGTAGGGGGAGTCTGGGAGTGTGTTCCTCTGGGAAACCAGGAACAGATAGAAAAGGAAGATGACAAGCATCCATCAGCAACCTGTCGTTTCCTATATTAATTTCACACTTGTTACTTTTGATCATGAACTATGCGCTCTGTATTGCTTTGTTGTTATTGTTTTTTTATAGGTCTTTTTGGTTTATCCTTAATGTGCTTTGCTTTTAATCATTTTCACATTTCCCAGGTGTGTCCCAGGTCCTGATTTAAGTGTCGAACTGACTGTGATTCATTGACCCATATCCACTGTACCTTCATTAACTTATTCCTAGCTCATCTAATTATTCCACTCTTGTGCTTTAATCTTAGTATTGTACTATTGTGCTTCAGAAATGTTTGTGTTCTGCATTGTGCTGATTATCATTGTACTGAATAATTCACTTTTAATGAATATGTCTCATTTAATGACTTACAAAATAAGTACCAGTACTGATTGATTAACTGGTACAATGGAAGAACCCTTATTGACTAGAGATGCTACATCAGTCAGTTACTTGGAAGATTCAGGCTGTTTTTTTTCCTCTGCTTTGGCTTCTGGAGTTCTCTTGCAATGCGTGTTACATCTCAGCACATTGATAAGGTCGTTTATACCCCATTGGTGTACCTGGAGGAGCTATAAGTCTGAAAATACATGAGTAAATAACTGACCTTTTCCTGCCTGTGAAACTGAGCATGTTTACTGGAAAGTGGAGAATTCTTTTGAGGGTTTTGATGTGGATTGTGTTCATAGAACAGTGGAGGTGAAAACAGTAACTGGCACTTATCTCCCGGAGAGTTGTCCGTCTGATTGAGTGCCGTTTACTTAAAGAGCCAAGGGCTCCTCTGTGAAAGAGGATCAATACTTTACTATAGTAATAATATAACGGAAATACTTAATTTCAGCTTGAACTTAAGTTCTCCAGAAAGTTAAGACTATGAAAGCGACACCAGGTACACTCGTTACCAGTATGAAGCCGAGTGGGAGAGCAAGGCCGGGTGGAATATAGTGTGTGAGAGTGTGTGTGAGAGTGTGTGTGAGAGTGTGTGTGAGAGTGTGTGAGAGAGTGTGTGAGAGAGTGTGAGAGAGTGTGAGAGAGTGTGAGAGAGTGTGAGAGAGTGTGAGAGAGTGTGAGAGAGTGTGAGAGAGTGTGTGAGAGTGTGTGAGAGAGTGTGTGTGAGAGTGTGAGAGAGTGTGAGAGAGTGTGTGTGAGAGTGTATGAGAGTGTGTGAGAGTGTGTGTGAGTGTGTGTGAGTGTGTGTGAGTGTGTGTGAGTGTGTGAGTGTGTGTGAGTGTGTGTGAGTGTGTGAGTGTGTGAGAGTGTGTGTGTGAGAGTGTGTGTGTGAGAGTGTGTGTGCGAGAGTGTGTGTGCGAGAGTGTGTGTGCGAGAGTGTGTGTGCGAGAGTGTGTGCGAGAGTGTGTGCGAGAGTGTGTGAGAGAGAGTGTGAGAGAGAGTGTGAGAGAGAGTGTGAGAGAGAGTGTGAGAGAGAGTGTGAGAGTGTGAGTCTTTGGAGGTTTTTGGTCGGGTCCTGTGGTCCTATATTAGAGAGCTACTGCAGCTGTACATGGACGATGCACTCAGAGTGTGTGTGTGTGTGTGTGTGTGTGTGTGTGTGTGTGTGTGTGAGAGTAAGTGAAACGAGGTGTGTCCTGTCTGCTTGGGGTCCCTGCCTGTTGGCTCTCCTCCATGGGGGACAGCAGGTGCTCTTTGTGTGGGGGTTAGGGGTGGGGTGGGGCCGTCACCCTTTAACCCGATTAGAGAGCCCTTCTCACTGGCCACGTTCGGGTGGGGAGCGTTAACCAGCCAGAGGGGAGGCCTTTCATTGGTTAACTCTGATAGTTGTGCTGCAGCGTTTGTTACAGGTAATGTGCTGTAAAATTAAACCTAGCCCTATGTGGGGAAAGAGTTGACCCTAAAATGGAGGGCAAAGAAAAAAAGGCAGTTTGGGTGTGTGTTGGGCTGGGGGGAGTGAACTCAGATGCCCTGTCTCGGGTGGTGTTGTGGATGTGCATTCACATTGGTTGCGCGGCAGGTTTCCAAAGTATTTGCACTCGTACCCGGTTTTTCCATACGCCATTTGTCCGTACGGTAGCTGTTGATGAATAGATGTCAGTTTGTGGCTGGGGGAGGGGGGGTGGACGCACACGCGTGGCTCTCCTGCGGGTCCCGTCCGCGGTTTCCGATCACAGGCCCTCACGGTGCGGAGGCCTCCGCCCGGCGCTTCGTGAACACTCCGTCATTAGCGTGCGCGTGAGAGGCCCGGCCTCCTCAGCCTGTCTGAATGGATCCACCCCCCCTTTTATTCCAGCCGCACAGCTCCCGTGGCTCTCCCGCCTCGTCGGAGGAGAATGAGGGGGTGCGGTGGGGGGGGGGGGGGTTGGGGGGGCTTTTGTAGACACCCGCTCCTTGTGCCTCAGCTCTCATCTCCACTGTTTTCTTCTGTTTACGCGCCGACGCCAATTACCCCTGTTCACCCTGCGTCTATACACGGAGCCGCGTACAGTATACAGTGCAGTCCGTACTGGACTATTAAGTATTTGGACGGCGGTACAATTTCTGTTCTTTTGGCTCTCTACTCCAGCACATTGGGTTTGAAATGAAACGGTGGGTAATTGTTTGAGGTTGAAGTGCAGACCGTCGCCTTTAATTTTAATTGCCGTCCGTAGCAGGTGATCCGTGTTGGAATAACATCCCCTTTTACGATAAGTCCCTTCATGTACGGACCAACAGGAACTGGACTGTTGGACTCTCAGCTTTTTCTTATTAGTCAGGTGTATTCAGGTGCAGGTTTAAGAAAGCTTTCAGTATCTTGTCTCGGTTCTCGGCTTTTGGTTGTTTTTAAGTAGATTGTGCTTGTTGGATGTACACTGTGTTCCAAATTATTATGCAAATGATATTTTTCTCTGATTTTCCTAAATAGTCGATGCAAATGACAGTCAGCATAATTTTCAAGTCATCAACTGTGAGGGTATAATTCAAATGTTATTGAACAAGCCTCCCAATGATTTAAAAAAAAAAAAAAAAAAACTTAAAATGCACTGTTCCAAATTATTACGCACAACAAAACAGTTTCAAAACATTGTATAGGTTGTAAAGAACTGAAAATGGTCACGTGTTGAATTTGCTGCATTAGGAGGTCATATTTACTGAAATCAAAAGCTATTTCAATCAAAAACATCTTAACAGGTCAAGTTACATTTTAACATAGGACCCCTTATTTGACAGCAGCTTCACAATTCTTGCATCCATTGAGTGTTTTTGGAGAGTTTCTGCTTGAATTTATTTGCAGGATGTTAGAATAGCCTCCCAGAGCTGCTGTTTGGATGTGAACTGCCTCCCACCCTCATAGATCTTTTGCTTGAAGATGCTCCAAAGGTTCTCAATAGGGTTGAGGTCAGGAGGATGGGGGCCACACCATGAGTTTCTCTCCTTTTATGCCCATAGCAGCCAATGATGCAGAGGTATTCCTTGCAGCATGAGATGGTGCATTGTCATGCATGAAGATGATTTTGTTACGGAAAGCACGGTTCTTCTTTTTGTACCATGGAAGAAAGTGGTCAGAAACTCCACATACTTTTCAGAGGTCATTTTCACACCTTTAGGGACCCTAAAGGGGCCGACCAACTCTCTCCCCATGATTCCGCCACCTCCTTGCTGACGTCGCAGCCTTGTTGGGACATGGTGGCCGTCCACCAACCATCCACTACTCCATCCATCTGGACCATCCAGGGTTGCACGGCACTCATCAGTGAACAAGACTGTTTGAAAATTAGTCTTCATGTATTTCTGGGCCCACTGCAGCCGTTTCTGCTTGTGAGCATTGGTTAGGGGTGGCCGAATAGAAGGTTTATGCATAACTGCAAGCCTCTGGAGGATCCTACACCTTGATGTTTGCGGCACTCCAGAGGCACCAGCAGCTTCAAATACCTGTTTGCTGCTTTGCAATGGCATTTTAGCAGCTGCTCTCTTAATCCAATGTTTTTGTCTGGCAGAAACCTTCCTCATTGTGCCTTTATCTGCACGAACCCGTGTGTGCTCTGAATCAGCCACAAATCTCTTAACAGTACGATGATCACGCTTAAGTTTTCGTGAAATATCTAAGGTTTTCATACCTTGTCCAAGGCATTGAACTATTTCATGCTTTTCGGCAGCAGAGAGATCCTTTTTCTTTCCCATTTTGCTTGAAAATGGTGGTCTGCTTAATAATGTGGAATGTCCTTCTTAAGTAGTTTTTCCTTTAATTGGGCTCACCTGGCAAACTAATTATCACAGGTGTCTGAGATTGATATCAGCAATCCAAACAGCCCTGAGGTTGAAGTGCAGACCTGAATTAACTTTTTTTTTAGTTTAATTGAAAAACAAAAAATGTAATCTTTATGACACTTAAATACAATTTGCATAATAATTTGGAACATGGTGTAAATAGGTTAAAATGGAAGGTGATAGTCTGCATTTTAACCTCGTATGCATCGTTACCGCTTCAAATCCAATGTGCTAGAGCATGGTCATTGTACCACTGTCCAAATACTTACGCACTTGACAGTATATTCGCACATGGAAGCGTTTGTGCTCAGACTGGGCTTCCCTTCCGTTACGATACGCCCCAAAACCAGAGACCCGGATCTCAGCGAACACGCCAAGGACACTGGAGAGTAGTATACACCCCATTATGAATGAGTTTTGTTTGATTATTCCTTCATTTGGCATATAGATATGAATGAGATTAGCATTTTTAGCACTTGTTTTATTTGACTTTCTTGACTTTCTGTGTTTGAGATGTATCTTCGTCTGTTGATTTTATTATTATTATTAATATTTCTGTTTTTATTCTAACAAAAATTATAATTAAAAAGAAATCTCAATCTCAGTGAGGCTACCTGTTTAAAAAAATAAATGAATACATAATTATAATAACAATAAGCTTATGGTGATATAAGCAATTTGCCAAGTATTCACAATCAAGTAACAGTTTGACGCCGCGTTCGAAGTTGCATACGTTTGCGAATTCCGAAGCGCCTCCGTTCCTGTGAGGTGACAGTGTCTGCGTTTGTATCTCCAGAGGTTCTACTGTGGTCAGAAACCCTGGGTTTTTAGGAGGTGGGGGGAGGGGGGGGGTGTTAGAAAGGAAGCTGTCAATTAAAGACGCGTGGCAGCGGGGTTGATCCCTGATAGACTGCAGAACGCGTGAGGTGGAGCTGCTGAGAACACGGCATGACGAATCTCACATCGCCCGCCTGCGTCTTCCACCGCTCCTCCCGCCTCCCCCCTCCTCCTGCTTCTTTCGTCTTCTTTTCCTCTCTTTCTCCTTTCTTTTATTTGTGTGCCTGTGTGTGTTTTGGCGGGTGTGAGAAAGCAGACAGCCTGTATGTGTAATGCAATTGGGGAGCTGGCCTTGGATCGATAAACTCGGTGTGAGGGGAATTAATATGAGGCAGCTCTTCTGTCTATCATCGAGAGAGAGGGAGAGAGGGATAGAGGGGGAGAGGGAGGGAGAGAGAGAAAGGGGGAGAGAGAGTGAGTGAGAGGGAGGGAGAGAGCGGGGGGAGAGGGGGAGAGGGGGAGAGAGGGAGGGAGAGAGGGAGGCTGGGAGAGAGAGGGATAGAGGGAGAGAGAAGCGGAGCGGAAGGGAGAGAGAGCGAGAGAGAGGGAGGGGGAGAGAGAATGAGGAGAGCAGGGGAGAGAGGGAGATAGAGCGGGAGGGAGAGCAATAGAGAGGGAAATGACTGAAGATGTACGTGTCTGCAGTGCATTGTGGCGGGCCGTCCTCTAAAGGGTAACGGGTGAAACGGCGCCCACACTGCGACCTTCCCGTGGAAACGCCGCCCACACTGCGACCTTCCCGTGGAAGCAGCGCCCACACTGCGACCTTCCCGTGGAAGCAGCGCCCACACTGCGACCTTCCCGTGGAAACGGCGCCCACACTGCGACCTTCCCGTGGAAGCGGCGCCCACACTGCGACCTTCCCGTGGAAACGGCGCCCACACTGCGACCTTCCCGTGGAAACGGCGCCCACACTGCGACCTTCCCGTGGAAACGGCGCCCACACTGCGACCTTCCCGTGGAAGCGGCGCCCACACTGCGACCTTCCCGTGGAAACGGCGCCCACACTGCGACCTTCCCGTGGAAACGGCGCCCACACTGCGACCTTCCCGTGGAAACGGCGCCCACACTGCGACCTTCCCGTGGAAACGGCGCCCACACTGCGACCTTCCCGTGGAAACGGCGCCCACACTGCGACCTTCCCGTGGAAGCGGCGCCCACACTGCGACCTTCCCGTGGAAACGGCGCCCACACTGCGACCTTCCCGTGGAAACGGCGCCCACACTGCGACCTTCCCGTGGAAACGGCGCCCACACTGCGACCTTCCCGTGGAAACGGCGCCCACACTGCGACCTTCCCGTGGAAACGGCGCCCACACTGCGACCTTCCCGTGGAAACGGCGCCCACACTGCGACCTTCCCGTGGAAACGGCGCCCACACTGCGACCTTCCCGTGGAAACGGCGCCCACACTGCGACCTTCCCGTGGAAACGGCGCCCACACTGCGACCTTCCCGTGGAAACGGTGCCCACACTGCGACCTTCCCGTGGAAACGGCCGCCCACACTGCGACCTTCCCGTGGAAGCGGCGCCCACACTGCGACCTTCCCGTGGAAGCGGCGCCCACACTGCGACCTTCCCGTGGAAACGGCGCCCACACTGCGACCTTCCCGTGGAAACGGCGCCCACACTGCGACCTTCCCGTGGAAACGGCGCCCACACTGCGACCTTCCCGTGGAAACGGCGCCCACACTGCGACCTTCCCGTGGAAACGGCGCCCACACTGCGACCTTCCCGTGGAAACGGCGCCCACACTGCGACCTTCCCGTGGAAACGGCGCCCACACTGCGACCTTCCCGTGGAAACGGCGCCCACACTGCGACCTTCCCGTGGAAACGGCGCCCACACTGCGACCTTCCCGTGGAAGCGGCGCCCACACTGCGACCTTCCCGTGGAAGCGGCGCCCACACTGCGACCTTCCCGTGGAAACGACGCCCACACTGCGACCTTCCCGTGGAAACGGCGCCCACACTGCGACCTTCCCGTGGAAGCGGCGCCCACACTGCGACCTTCCCGTGGAAACGGCGCCCACACTGCGACCTTCCCGTGGAAACGGCGCCCACACTGCGACCTTCCCGTGGAAACGGCCCAGGCTGGCCTGGCGCCATGGCGATGGCTCGGGTTTCTCCTCTCTCTTCCACGTGATATATAGGCCTCTCCTGTGGAAACTGCGCTTATTGCCTTCAAACGGCCAAGACAAAGCACAAAGTTGGTTTGAGTGAACAGGCCAGCGTTTTCTCCAAATAAGTGCTGACTGAGGCCAGCAATTCTCCCATTCTCTCCTGCGCCCGCGTAGGGGAAGGGGAGAAAAAAATCATAATGGAAAATAAATTTAAAAAATAATTGTTGTATTGCTTTTGTGAAACGGGTCTAGTGATGAAAAAAGGGAGAGAAATCCATACGGCCCCGGCACTGTGGTCCTCTGACAGGGCCCCTGAAGGGCCAGTGAAGAAATGTGGAAGAACCTGCACGCACTTCACCAGAGAAGTGGGCTTTTTGAATATTTTCTTGAGGTGCTATGTCAACAACTCCATTTTGCTATGCTATACTTCAGTAAGTGAACTTGAGGGTCACTTTTTCACTTCATCAGTATTCTATTGCTGGTAATCAATGATACGAAAGTGTTTTGTAATTAACTTTTTTTACCTGTAGAATTATCATCCATTTTAAGTGGCATTTTTCATAAGGATTCATGATCTTTACCTTCCTCATAGAGAAATGATAAACGGCATTGGTGTAAGTGTCCCTGTGTAGAGTATACTGTCCCTCTGTGAGCTCTGCTCTACTCCTGCTTCTCCACTGAATTCTAGAAAGGTCTTACGTCAGCAGCGAATAGCCATTTCTAATGAAATGACTGTGTGCCGATAGATTGGTCTCAGGAAAGCGGCTGATGGTGGAGAAGGCTAGCGTGGGTTTGGCGGTACAGTAGCGTTTATAGCGGTTTCGGGGTGTTCGCCGTCCCCCGTCGCAGCGTGTGCGTCAGACGCGTGCGTCAGGCCGGCGACCCGGAACAAAGGGGGGGCAGCAGTGGGGGGGGGACCTCTGACACGCGTAGCCGCCCCCCACCCCCCGGTTTTGCCGGGACAGACCGGCCCCCCCCTGGTAGCCTCCGGGGGGCGTCCTGTCCTGACACGCGGGCGTCCTGTCTCTGTCCCAGCCTGCCGAGTACGTGTGAGCCTAAAGGAGAAGACCCCTCTCCTCTCCGATAGGCCGGCTGCGTTGTCTTGGAAACGATCGGCCGCTCAATCCCAAATCATCCGGCCGCGTAGTGAGGCGGAGGAGGGGCAGGGGGGCGCGAAAGGGCTTACTGGAGCACAGCTGCAGGCCTGGGGGGGGGGGGGGGGGGGCGGTAAAGTCCACTGTGGGCCCGCGTCCTGAGAACAGGGGGGTAGGAGGGGGGAGTTCTGTAACCAAACACCGTGTTAGCCCAGCGCGACTGCCCTGCACCTGCAGGCTCTCCTTTCGGTCCTGACCTGGTCTTCCCTGGACCACGCATGGTCAAAAATCACGAGCTAACCTGCTGTACGAACACTGTACTAAGTGTGCCTGTACACTTGTGCAGATTCCAATTACAAGCACAACCCAGTTGTGTTTTATCCGCTGTGTTGAGGAATACGGGGTCCCCGTTTGATTTAAGGCATGGAAATGATCTACGATTGTGCCGGGCCAAACGACGCGGTGGGCGTATTGTTAAACTCCTGTACAGCCCTTTGAATACAATCGGATTCCTTTAAAAGCCGGGTAACTCATAATTTAAGAGACAGGCGCTGGTAGCTTGCGGAGGGGGGGGGGGCTGGAGGGGTGTTTTTTGGCGGGACTCGGGGGCGGGGCCCTCGCGCGTGCCGGGGCCCTCGCGCGTGCCGGGGCCCTGGGGGTTAACCAGGCTGGGGCCAGGCCATGTGTCATCCCTGTCACATGGCGCTTGACCTTGCAGGAGGGCCCCTCTGTTCGGCAGGCAGCGGGCTGAGTTATCGCCTCCGTCCCGCACCCCCCCCACGGGCCCCCCCACGCAGAGAAACACTTCCCTCCTTCGACCCGCGCGCCAGAGCCATAACTCTGAGCGCTCACATTGTGGAATTCCCAATCTGCCTTTTTGTTTTTCGGGGGGGTTTTTTTCCCCTCCTTTTTGTCAAAAGCTTTTATACGTTTTAAGATTTCTTCATTTTATTATTGTAACCAGTCTCAAATTGTAGGCTACACTGTCGTTTTTTAGCAACATTTATGTAGTGCTTATAATTTTATCCACTCCCGAATAGCCGAATACTACATTCAAATGCCTAAATCACTGCTGTTACCTTATTGGATAAAGCAGGGCAGAATGAATGTGCAAGTGGGCATTCTTGTGTGGCTAAAGGATGTGCAGAGTGTTGTTGTAGGTGTGTGAGTGTTCTGCTCTGGTAGAGGATGTGCAGAGTGTTGTTGTAGGTGTGTGAGTGCTCTGGTAGAGGATGTGCAGAGTGTTGTTGTAGGTGTGTGAGTGCTCTGGTAGAGGATGTGCAGAGTTTTGTTGTAGGTGTGTGACTGTTCTGGTAGAGAATGTGCAGAGTGTTGTAGGTGTGTGAGTGTTCTGGTAGAGGATGTGCAGAGTGTTGTTGTAGGTGTGTGAGTGCTCTGCTCTGGTAGAGGATGTGCAGAGTGTTGTTGTAGGTGTGTGAGTGCTCTGGTAGAGGATGTGCAGAGTGTTGTTGTAGGTGTGTGAGTGCTCTGGTAGAGGATGTGCAGAGTGTTGTTGTAGGTGTGTGAGTGCTCTGGTAGAGGATGTGCAGAGTGTTGTTGTAGGTGTGTGAGTGTTCTGGTAGAGGATGTGCAGAGTGTTGTTGTAGGTGTGTGAGTGTTCTGCTCTGGTAGAGGATGTGCAGAGTGTTGTTGTAGGTGTGTGAGTGTTCTGGTAGAGGATGTGCAGAGTGTTGTTGTAGGTGTGTGAGTGTTCTGCTCTGGTAGAGGATGTGCAGAGTGTTGTTGTAGGTGTGTGAGTGCTCTGGTAGAGGATGTGCAGAGTGTTGTTGTAGGTGTGTGAGTGCTCTGGTAGAGGATGTGCAGAGTGTTGTTGGTGTGTGAGTGTTCTGGTAGAGGATGTGCAGAGTGTTGTTGGTGTGTGAGTGTTCTGGTAGAGGATGTGCAGAGTGTTGTTGTAGGTGTGTGAGTGCTCTGGTAGAGGATGTGCAGAGTGTTGTTGTAGGTGTGTGAGTGTTCTGGTAGAGGATGTGCAGAGTGTTGTTGTAGGTGTGTTCTGCTCTGGTAGAGGATGTGCAGAGTGTTGTTGTAGGTGTGTGAGTGCTCTGCTCTGGTAGAGGATGTGCAGAGTGTTGTTGTAGGTGTGTTCTGCTCTGGTAGAGGATGTGCAGAGTGTTGTTGTAGGTGTGTGAGTGCTCTGGTAGAGGATGTGCAGAGTGTTGTTGTAGGTGTGTGAGTGTTCTGGTAGAGGATGTGCAGAGTGTTGTTGTTGGTGTGTGAGTGCTCTGTTCTGGTAGAGGATGTGCAGAGTGTTGTTGTAGGTGTGTGAGTGCTCTGGTAGAGGATGTGCAGAGTGTTGTTGTAGGTGTGTGAGTGCTCTGGTAGAGGATGTGCAGAGTGTTGTTGTAGGTGTGTGAGTGCTCTGGTAGAGGATGTGCAGAGTGTTGTTGTTGGTGTGTGAGTGCTCTGTTCTGGTAGAGGATGTGCAGAGTGTTGTTGTAGGTGTGTGAGTGCTCTGGTAGAGGATGTGCAGAGTGTTGTTGTAGGTGTGTGAGTGCTCTGGTAGAGGATGTGCAGAGTGTTGTTGTTGGTGTGTGAGTGTTCTGGTAGAGGATGTGCAGAGTGTTGTTGTAGGTGTGTGAGTGTTCTGCTCTGGTAGAGGATGTGCAGAGTGTTGTTGTAGGTGTGTGAGTGCTCTGGTAGAGGATGTGCAGAGTGTTGTTGTAGGTGTGTGAGTGCTCTGGTAGAGGATGTGCAGAGTGTTGTTGTAGGTGTGTGACTGTTCTGGTAGAGAATGTGCAGAGTGTTGTAGGTGTGTGAGTGTTCTGGTAGAGGATGTGCAGAGTGTTGTTGTAGGTGTGTGAGTGCTCTGGTAGAGGATGTGCAGAGTGTTGTTGTAGGTGTGTGAGTGTTCTGGTAGAGGATGTGCAGAGTGTTGTTGTAGGTGTGTGAGTGCTCTGGTAGAGGATGTGCAGAGTGTTGTTGTAGGTGTGTGAGTGCTCTGGTAGAGGATGTGCAGAGTGTTGTTGTAGGTGTGTGAGTGTTCTGCTCTGGTAGAGGATGTGCAGAGTGTTGTTGTAGGTGTGTGAGTGCTCTGCTCTGGTAGAGGATGTGCAGAGTGTTGTTGTTGGTGTGTGAGTGTTCTGGTAGAGGATGTGCAGAGTGTTGTTGTAGGTGTGTGAGTGTTCTGGTAGAGGATGTGCAGAGCGTTGTTGTAGGTGTGTGAGTGCTCTGGTAGAGGATGTGCAGAGTGTTGTTGTAGGTGTGTGAGTGCTCTGGTAGAGGATGTGCAGAGTGTTGTTGTAGGTGTGTGAGTGTTCTGGTAGAGGATGTGCAGAGCGTTGTTGTAGGTGTGTTCTGCTCTGGTAGAGGATGTGCAGAGTGTTGTTGTAGGTGTGTGAGTGCTCTGCTCTGGTAGAGGATGTGCAGAGTGTTGTTGTAGGTGTGTTCTGCTCTGGTAGAGGATGTGCAGAGTGTTGTTGTAGGTGTGTGAGTGCTCTGGTAGAGGATGTGCAGAGTGTTGTTGTAGGTGTGTGAGTGTTCTGGTAGAGGATGTGCAGAGTGTTGTTGTAGGTGTGTGAGTGCTCTGGTAGAGGATGTGCAGAGTGTTGTTGTTGGTGTGTGAGTGTTCTGGTAGAGGATGTGCAGAGTGTTGTTGTAGGTGTGTGAGTGTTCTGCTCTGGTAGAGGATGTGCAGAGTGTTGTTGTAGGTGTGTGAGTGCTCTGGTAGAGGATGTGCAGAGTGTTGTTGTAGGTGTGTGAGTGCTCTGGTAGAGGATGTGCAGAGTGTTGTTGTAGGTGTGTGACTGTTCTGGTAGAGAATGTGCAGAGTGTTGTAGGTGTGTGAGTGTTCTGGTTGAGGATGTGCAGAGTGTTGTTGTAGGTGTGTGAGTGCTCTGGTAGAGGATGTGCAGAGTGTTGTTGTAGGTGTGTGAGTGTTCTGGTAGAGGATGTGCAGAGTGTTGTTGTAGGTGTGTGAGTGCTCTGGTAGAGGATGTGCAGAGTGTTGTTGTAGGTGTGTGAGTGTTCTGCTCTGGTAGAGGATGTGCAGAGTGTTGTTGTAGGTGTGTGAGTGCTCTGCTCTGGTAGAGGATGTGCAGAGTGTTGTTGTTGGTGTGTGAGTGTTCTGGTAGAGGATGTGCAGAGTGTTGTTGGTGTGTGAGTGTTCTGGTAGAGGATGTGCAGAGTGTTGTTGTAGGTGTGTGAGTGCTCTGGTAGAGGATGTGCAGAGTGTTGTTGTAGGTGTGTGAGTGTTCTGGTAGAGGATGTGCAGAGTGTTGTTGTAGGTGTGTTCTGCTCTGGTAGAGGATGTGCAGAGTGTTGTTGTAGGTGTGTGAGTGCTCTGCTCTGGTAGAGGATGTGCAGAGTGTTGTTGTTGGTGTGTGAGTGCTCTGGTAGAGGATGTGCAGAGTGTTGTAGGTGTGTGAGTGCTCTGGTAGAGGATGTGCAGAGTGTTGTTGTTGGTGTGTGAGTGTTCTGGTAGAGGATGTGCAGAGTGTTGTTGTAGGTGTGTGAGTGTTCTGGTAGAGGATGTGCAGAGTGTTGTTGTTGGTGTGTGAGTGTTCTGGTAGAGGATGTGCAGTGTTGTTGTTGGTGTGTGAGTGTTCTGGTAGAGGATGTGCAGTGTTGTTGTTGGAGTGTGAGTGTTCTGCTCTGGTAGAGGATGTGCAGAGTGTTGTTGTAGGTGTGTGAGTGTTCTGGTAGAGGATGTGCAGAGTGTTGTTGTTGGTGTGTGAGTGTTCTGGTAGAGGGTGTGCAGAGTGTTGTTGTAGGTGTGTGAGTGTTCTGCTCTGGTAGAGGATGTGCAGAGTGTTGTTGTAGGTGTGTGAGTGTTCTGGTAGAGGATGTGCAGAGTGTTGTTGTTGGTGTGTGAGTGCTCTGGTAGAGGATGTGCAGAGTGTTGTTGTAGGTGTGTGAGTGTTCTGGTAGAGGATGTGCAGAGTGTTGTTGTTGGTGTGTGAGTGTTCTGGTAGAGGATGTGCAGAGTGTTGTTGTTGGTGTGTGAGTGCTCTGGTAGAGGATGTGCAGAGTGTTGTTGTTGGTGTGTGAGTGCTCTGCTCTGGTAGAGGATGTGCAGAGTGTTGTTGTAGGTGTGTGAGTGCTCTGCTCTGGTAGAGGATGTGCAGAGTGTTGTTGTTGGTGTGTGAGTGTTCTGGTAGAGGATGTGCAGAGTGTTGTTGTTGGTGTGTGAGTGCTCTGGTAGAGGATGTGCAGAGTGTTGTTGGTGTGTGAGTGCTCTGCTCTGGTAGAGGATGTGCAGAGTGTTGTTGTTGGTGTGTGAGTGTTCTGGTAGAGGATGTGCAGAGTGTTGTTGTTGGTGTGTGAGTGCTCTGGTAGAGGATGTGCAGAGTGTTGTAGGTGTGTGAGTGCTCTGGTAGAGGATGTGCAGAGTGTTGTTGTTGGTGTGTGAGTGTTCTGGTAGAGGATGTGCAGAGTGTTGTTGTAGGTGTGTGAGTGCTCTGCTCTGGTAGAGGATGTGCAGAGTGTTGTTGTAGGTGTGTGAGTGTTCTGCTCTGGTAGAGGATGTGCAGAGTGTTGTTGTAGGTGTGTGAGTGCTCTGCTCTGGTAGAGGATGTGCAGAGTGTTGTTGTAGGTGTGTGAGTGTTCTGGTAGAGGATGTGCAGAGTGTTGTAGGTGTGTGAGTGTTCTGGTAGAGGATGTGCAGAGTGTTGTTGTAGGTGTGTGAGTGCTCTGCTCTGGTAGAGGATGTGCAGAGTGTTGTTGTAGGTGTGTGAGTGCTCTGGTAGAGGATGTGCAGAGTGTTGTTGTTGGTGTGTGAGTGTTCTGGTAGAGGATGTGCAGAGTGTTGTTGTAGGTGTGTGAGTGCTCTGGTAGAGGATGTGCAGTGTTGTTGTAGGTGTGTGAGTGTTCTGGTAGAGGATGTGCAGAGTGTTGTTGTAGGTGTGTGAGTGCTCTGGTAGAGGATGTGCAGAGTGTTGTTGTTGGTGTGTGAGTGTTCTGGTAGAGGATGTGCAGAGTGTTGTTGTTGGTGTGTGAGTGCTCTGGTAGAGGATGTGCAGAGTGTTGTTGTAGGTGTGTGAGTGTTCTGGTAGAGGATGTGCAGAGTGTTGTTGTAGGTGTGTTCTGCTCTGGTAGAGGATGTGCAGAGTGTTGTTGTAGGTGTGTGAGTGCTCTGCTCTGGTAGAGGATGTGCAGAGTGTTGTTGTTGGTGTGTGAGTGTTCTGGTAGAGGATGTGCAGAGTGTTGTAGGTGTGTGAGTGCTCTGGTAGAGGATGTGCAGAGTGTTGTTGTTGGTGTGTGAGTGTTCTGGTAGAGGATGTGCAGAGTGTTGTTGTAGGTGTGTGAGTGTTCTGGTAGAGGATGTGCAGAGTGTTGTTGTTGGTGTGTGAGTGTTCTGGTAGAGGATGTGCAGTGTTGTTGTTGGTGTGTGAGTGTTCTGGTAGAGGATGTGCAGTGTTGTTGTTGGAGTGTGAGTGTTCTGCTCTGGTAGAGGATGTGCAGAGTGTTGTTGTAGGTGTGTGAGTGTTCTGGTAGAGGATGTGCAGAGTGTTGTTGTTGGTGTGTGAGTGTTCTGGTAGAGGGTGTGCAGAGTGTTGTTGTAGGTGTGTGAGTGTTCTGCTCTGGTAGAGGATGTGCAGAGTGTTGTTGTAGGTGTGTGAGTGTTCTGGTAGAGGATGTGCAGAGTGTTGTTGTTGGTGTGTGAGTGCTCTGGTAGAGGATGTGCAGAGTGTTGTTGTTGGTGTGTGAGTGCTCTGGTAGAGGATGTGCAGAGTGTTGTTGTTGGTGTGTGAGTGCTCTGCTCTGGTAGAGGATGTGCAGAGTGTTGTTGTAGGTGTGTGAGTGCTCTGCTCTGGTAGAGGATGTGCAGAGTGTTGTTGTTGGTGTGTGAGTGTTCTGGTAGAGGATGTGCAGAGTGTTGTTGTTGGTGTGTGAGTGCTCTGGTAGAGGATGTGCAGAGTGTTGTTGGTGTGTGAGTTCTCTGCTCTGGTAGAGGATGTGCAGAGTGTTGTTGTTGGTGTGTGAGTGTTCTGGTAGAGGATGTGCAGAGTGTTGTTGTTGGTGTGTGAGTGCTCTGGTAGAGGATGTGCAGAGTGTTGTAGGTGTGTGAGTGCTCTGGTAGAGGATGTGCAGAGTGTTGTTGTTGGTGTGTGAGTGTTCTGGTAGAGGATGTGCAGAGTGTTGTTGTAGGTGTGTGAGTGTTCTGCTCTGGTAGAGGATGTGCAGAGTGTTGTTGTAGGTGTGTGAGTGCTCTGGTAGAGGATGTGCAGAGTGTTGTTGTAGGTGTGTGAGTGCTCTGGTAGAGGATGTGCAGAGTGTTGTTGTAGGTGTGTGACTGTTCTGGTAGAGAATGTGCAGAGTGTTGTAGGTGTGTGAGTGTTCTGGTAGAGGATGTGCAGAGTGTTGTTGTAGGTGTGTGAGTGCTCTGCTCTGGTAGAGGATGTGCAGAGTGTTGTTGTAGGTGTGTGAGTGCTCTGGTAGAGGATGTGCAGAGTGTTGTTGTTGGTGTGTGAGTGTTCTGGTAGAGGATGTGCAGAGTGTTGTTGTAGGTGTGTGAGTGCTCTGGTAGAGGATGTGCAGTGTTGTTGTAGGTGTGTGAGTGTTCTGGTAGAGGATGTGCAGAGTGTTGTTGTAGGTGTGTGAGTGCTCTGGTAGAGGATGTGCAGAGTGTTGTTGTTGGTGTGTGAGTGTTCTGGTAGAGGATGTGCAGAGTGTTGTTGTAGGTGTGTGAGTGTTCTGCTCTGGTAGAGGATGTGCAGAGTGTTGTTGTAGGTGTGTGAGTGCTCTGGTAGAGGATGTGCAGAGTGTTGTTGTAGGTGTGTGAGTGCTCTGGTAGAGGATGTGCAGAGTGTTGTTGTAGGTGTGTGAGTGCTCTGGTAGAGGATGTGCAGAGTGTTGTTGTAGGTGTGTGAGTGTTCTGCTCTGGTAGAGGATGTGCAGAGTGTTGTTGTAGGTGTGTGAGTGCTCTGGTAGAGGATGTGCAGAGTGTTGTTGTAGGTGTGTGAGTGCTCTGCTCTGGTAGAGGATGTGCAGAGTGTTGTTGTTGGTGTGTGAGTGCTCTGGTAGAGGATGTGCAGAGTGTTGTAGGTGTGTGAGTGCTCTGGTAGAGGATGTGCAGAGTGTTGTTGTTGGTGTGTGAGTGTTCTGGTAGAGGATGTGCAGAGTGTTGTTGTAGGTGTGTGAGTGTTCTGGTAGAGGATGTGCAGAGTGTTGTTGTTGGTGTGTGAGTGTTCTGGTAGAGGATGTGCAGTGTTGTTGTTGGTGTGTGAGTGTTCTGGTAGAGGATGTGCAGTGTTGTTGTAGGTGTGTGAGTGTTCTGCTCTGGTAGAGGATGTGCAGAGTGTTGTTGTAGGTGTGTGAGTGTTCTGGTAGAGGATGTGCAGTGTTGTTGTTGGTGTGTGAGTGTTCTGGTAGAGGATGTGCAGAGTGTTGTTGTTGGTGTGTGAGTGCTCTGGTAGAGGATGTGCAGAGTGTTGTTGTTGGTGTGTGAGTGCTCTGCTCTGGTAGAGGATGTGCAGAGTGTTGTTGTAGGTGTGTGAGTGCTCTGCTCTGGTAGAGGATGTGCAGAGTGTTGTTGTTGGTGTGTGAGTGTTCTGGTAGAGGATGTGCAGAGTGTTGTTGTTGGTGTGTGAGTGCTCTGGTAGAGGATGTGCAGAGTGTTGTTGGTGTGTGAGTTCTCTGCTCTGGTAGAGGATGTGCAGAGTGTTGTTGTTGGTGTGTGAGTGTTCTGGTAGAGGATGTGCAGAGTGTTGTTGTTGGTGTGTGAGTGCTCTGGTAGAGGATGTGCAGTGTTGTTGTTGGTGTGTGAGTGTTCTGGTAGAGGATGTGCAGTGTTGTTGTAGGTGTGTGAGTGTTCTGCTCTGGTAGAGGATGTGCAGAGTGTTGTTGTTGGTGTGTGAGTGTTCTGGTAGAGGATGTGCAGAGTGTTGTTGTAGGTGTGTGAGTGCTCTGCTCTGGTAGAGGATGTGCAGAGTGTTGTTGTTGGTGTGTGAGTGCTCTGGTAGAGGATGTGCAGAGTGTTGTTGTAGGTGTGTGAGTGCTCTGGTAGAGGATGTGCAGAGTGTTGTTGTAGGTGTGTGAGTGTTCTGCTCTGGTAGAGGATGTGCAGAGTGTTGTTGTAGGTGTGTGAGTGCTCTGCTCTGGTAGAGGATGTGCAGAGTGTTGTTGTTGGTCTGTGAGTGCTCTGGTAGAGGATGTGCAGAGTGTTGTAGGTGTGTGAGTGCTCTGGTAGAGGATGTGCAGAGTGTTGTTGTTGGTGTGTGAGTGTTCTGCTCTGGTAGAGGATGTGCAGAGTGTTGTTGTTGGTGTGTGAGTGCTCTGGTAGAGGATGTGCAGAGTGTTGTAGGTGTGTGAGTGTTCTGGTAGAGGATGTGCAGAGTGTTGTAGGTGTGTGAGTGCTCTGGTAGAGGATGTGCAGAGTGTTGTTGTTGGTGTGTGAGTGTTCTGGTAGAGGATGTGCAGAGTGTTGTAGGTGTGTGAGTGTTCTGGTAGAGGATGTGCAGAGTGTTGTAGGTGTGTGAGTGTTCTGGTAGAGGATGTGCAGAGTGTTGTAGGTGTGTGAGTGCTCTGGTAGAGGATGTGCAGAGTGTTGTTGTAGGTGTGTGAGTGTTCTGCTCTGGTAGAGGATGTGCAGAGTGTTGTTGTTGGTGTGTGAGTGCTCTGGTAGAGGATGTGCAGAGTGTTGTTGTAGGTGTGTGAGTGTTCTGGTAGAGGATGTGCAGAGTGTTGTTGTAGGTGTGTGAGTGCTCTGCTCTGGTAGAGGATGTGCAGAGTGTTGTTGTTGGTGTGTGAGTGCTCTGGTAGAGGATGTGCAGAGTGTTGTTGTAGGTGTGTGAGTGCTCTGGTAGAGGATGTGCAGAGTGTTGTTGTAGGTGTGTGAGTGCTCTGGTAGAGGATGTGCAGAGTGTTGTTGTAGGTGTGTGAGTGTTCTGCTCTGGTAGAGGATGTGCAGAGTGTTGTTGTAGGTGTGTGAGTGCTCTGCTCTGGTAGAGGATGTGCAGAGTGTTGTTGTTGGTCTGTGAGTGCTCTGGTAGAGGATGTGCAGAGTGTTGTAGGTGTGTGAGTGCTCTGGTAGAGGATGTGCAGAGTGTTGTTGTTGGTGTGTGAGTGTTCTGCTCTGGTAGAGGATGTGCAGAGTGTTGTTGTTGGTGTGTGAGTGCTCTGGTAGAGGATGTGCAGAGTGTTGTAGGTGTGTGAGTGTTCTGGTAGAGGATGTGCAGAGTGTTGTAGGTGTGTGAGTGCTCTGGTAGAGGATGTGCAGAGTGTTGTTGTTGGTGTGTGAGTGTTCTGGTAGAGGATGTGCAGAGTGTTGTAGGTGTGTGAGTGTTCTGGTAGAGGATGTGCAGAGTGTTGTAGGTGTGTGAGTGTTCTGGTAGAGGATGTGCAGAGTGTTGTAGGTGTGTGAGTGCTCTGGTAGAGGATGTGCAGAGTGTTGTTGTAGGTGTGTGAGTGTTCTGGTAGAGGATGTGCAGAGTGTTGTTGTAGGTGTGTGAGTGTTCTGGTAGAGGATGTGCAGAGTGTTGTTGTTGGTGTGTGAGTGTTCTGGTAGAGGATGTGCAGAGTGTTGTTGTAGGTGTGTGAGTGTTCTGGTAGAGGATGTGCAGTGTTGTTGTTGGAGTGTGAGTGTTCTGCTCTGGTAGAGGATGTGCAGAGTGTTGTTGGTGTGTGAATGTTCTGGTAGAGGATGTGCAGAGTGTTGTTGGTGTGTGAGTGTTCTGGTAGAGGATGTGCAGAGTGTTGTAGGTGTGTGAGTGTTCTGGTAGAGGATGTGCAGAGTGTTGTTGTAGGTGTGTGAGTGCTCTGGTAGAGGATGTGCAGAGTGTTGTAGGTGTGTGAGTGTTCTGGTAGAGGATGTGCAGAGTGTTGTTGGTGTGTGAGTGTTCTGGTAGAGGATGTGCAGAGTGTTGTTGTTGGTGTGTGAGTGTTCTGGTAGAGGATGTGCAGAGTGTTGTAGGTGTGTGAGTGCTCTGGTAGAGGATGTGCAGAGTGTTGTAGGTGTGTGAGTGTTCTGGTAGAGGATGTGCAGAGTGTTGTAGGTGTGTGAGTGCTCTGGTAGAGGATGTGCAGAGTGTTGTTGTAGGTGTGTGAGTGCTCTGTGCTCTGGTAGAGGATGTGCAGAGTGTTGTAGGTGTGTGAGTGCTCTGGTAGAGGATGTGCAGAGTGTTGTAGGTGTGTGAGTGCTCTGGTAGAGGATGTGCAGAGTGTTGTTGGTGTGTGAGTGTTCTGGTAGAGGATGTGCAGAGTGTTGTTGTTGGTGTGTGAGTTCTCTGGTTTGGAGTGAGATCGGATGCAGCTGTAGACTTAGCACCAGGATCTGATAAACATGTCACTGGTGATGTCACACGGAGCCCTCTGCTTCCCACCCAGCTCGGTCAGAGGGGTGTGTGATATGCTGGTTAGGAGTGCTCTGCTCTACCTTATGATCCTGCTCCGGGGGGGGGGGGGGGGGGGGTGAAGAAAAAACAAAACAATTTCTCTTTTTCTCTTTAAATATGTCGGTGGTCAATGGCGAGGTTAATTGAAACATAAAGGAACGTGTTCTCAGGGAGACTGGGATTAATCAATCTGATCCTCTGCTCCCTAGCACCCTCACTTCATCAAATGTAATTGGAGGAAAGTTGTCGATACGGCAGCAGTGCCCCGGCGAGCTTCGGGACGTGGGGGGGGGGGGGTCTGCGGCGACTTCTCCGCCTCGTTTTAAATGCTGTGCGTTTGAGAACGTGCCGCCTCCAAGTGCCTGTTTCGCACTTCAAGAACAGGGAAAAATTCATGTTGAAACGGGAGGGATCTTGCCGTAATGAGGACATGGCAGTGATTAGCTCATTCCAGGCTTAAAGTATGTGTTGTGCACAAAGCTGCATTGATTCATTTGCCTGCTTCTAATGAAAAGCTTATTTTAATTGGTAATTCCAGGATAAGGGGCTAAATTAGCCCGGTGGATAAAAACGGGTGTAATGGTGACGGGTTACAGGCTAATAAAGCGCCTCTCACACACGCCGCTGGCCTCCTGGCGGACTGGAGAGATGGTGGAATGAGCCGCCTAACACGGCCGTGAGGACAGGGAGGAAATTATTTGCTGGTGTTGGTGCCACCTGAACTCTGATTGACGTTACAGTTATCAGTAAGGCTGGCGGAATTCCCTGCGGCACGTTCAATTGGAAAATGGTTTGCTACGGTTTGCATTGAATGATACAATGGTGTAAAACGTTTGGCAACAGGCTTTGCGGAATGTTCTCTCCCGTTTGGTGGGTGTGTTGGGGGTGAAGCCCAAATCAATAATGACGTAGGTCTACACTTTAAAGGCCAGATAACGCCTTCTCAGACGCCATCGGAGCAAACCGTACTACGTCAGTCTGTCCGCCCGCAGAATGTTCAGCGCACCACCGCTTCTGTTTATATAACGTGTTGCGGCCTGGTCACCTGACCCCTGTGTGATGTCATTGCAGCTGGAGCAGCCGCAGACGTGCCGCAGCCGGCCCCTCCCCCGCCCGAGCCCCAGCCTGTGGAGGCCAAGGCCCCGGAAGAGGAGATGGACGTCACCGACGATGACATCACTGCTGGTGAGCGCCCTTGACCCCTGACCTTCAACTGTCACCCCCAGTACGCAAAAAACCGCAGTGCACGCTGTGTCACTCCGGCTGTGTTCCAAACCGCATACTTGGCACACTACTCTACTACGTTACTACATGTCAGCCTGAAGTTTAGTACGAGTAGTATGCTAGTATGCGGTTTCGAACGCTGCCACCGTATATTACACAAAATGAATCATTTCTGAAAACTGGCACATCATCACACAAACATCAAGCTTTCAGCTCATCAAATAGACAAAACCAGAGATTGAAAATTTTTGCTAATTTGTGCATACATACATACATACACACACACACACACACACATACATAGATACATACATACATATATACACACACACTGAGCGGAGCCCTTATCTCCCCAGAGGAACGCAAAAAGTTTCATTCTGCGCCTGTTGCTGGGCCTCGCAGACAAACAAACACTCACCACATGCCGTGAGCTGGCTTTGAAGCGGTATGGATTAGATCGGGGTATGGATCATGACACTCTTAAAAACGTCCGCTATCGAGCACCGGCTTCCTGAAAGACGCGGATGTCTCCGGCGCCAGGGGCCCGGAAGAAGAGGGGCGGCCCCTGCGGGTGACGGGAGGGCCTGGAGGTGGGTGGAGAGGGGAGAGGGGCCTTTTCAACTGAGACAGGCCTTCTGGAGACCACTGCTGTAGGGATAACACAGTGCTCACCAAAGAACCCCGCCTAGGTGCCAGTCCCCCTCTGCAAAGCTGCTTTAGGCTTGATTTTTATTATTGTTTACTATTTCTTTGGAAGTTACATCGCCTTCGAAGGCAACAAAATGCGCCCTCTGCATTTAACCCATCCTGAATACTAATCTGCGGGCAACCATAGTGCGGCCGGGGACCAACTCTCCAGCTAACCTAACCTGCATGTCTATGTACTGTGGGAGGAGACCGGAGTACCCGGAGGAAACCCGCACAGACACGGGGAGAACATGCAAACTCCACACAGACACGGGGAGAACATGCAAACTCCACACAGACACGGGGAGAACATGCACACTCCACACAGACACGGGGAGAACATGAAAGCTCACAGAAAGGCCCCGATGTTCCGTTGCCTTGAAGAACACCACC
This sequence comes from Conger conger, assembly GCF_963514075.1. Taxonomy (NCBI): domain Eukaryota; kingdom Metazoa; phylum Chordata; class Actinopteri; order Anguilliformes; family Congridae; genus Conger; species Conger conger. Next base: position 3,280,265 of record NC_083771.1, read on the forward strand.
TCAGACTTTAAGTGCGGCGTGGTGTTCAGACCCTCTTATTATGGGATAGATCTGGGCGTGTGTCTGTGTGTGAGGAGGTGTTCCTGCAGCCCTAGTGCCCTCCCTAGCCACCATCGCTCCAGGTCACTAGGCTACTGTAAGCCATGGAAACACCCCTTCTCCAGTAAAACGCTGGATTGCATTAGAAACACTGTGCTGGAAGCCGGCTGAAGAACCTTTGGCCTAGGTGCTTCGCGCTTTATGTCTATTGAAATGAAAGCAATATGGAGGAGTGAAGAGAATCGTTGAAGAAGAATAAATGGATAAATAAATGAGGTGACACACAGTAGTAACTGTGTGAAATGAAGTCTTGCCTATAAACTGTATGTGGAACATAGTTGGCTTCTTTGTTGAGTGGGCTGTTGGTCTGCTTGGCCAATAAACAAGAGTGATTGTGGAAATAATAATCTCTGATGCCCCTTTCGCGTTCCTTGAAAACGGCGGTCATATCGTTGCGTCTCTGAACCTCCTTAAGGCGGCAGTTCGTCACCCTGGTTACCCAGTTTTGGGTCTTTCATGAAACGGGATTGTCCTTCCTCCAACGGGGTCTCAATAGCCTTTCACAGAGTTGTACCTTTCACCTTTTCCTGATTTAAATCAGGGCTTTTCTGCCTCTTTCTGATCCAGGGACCCTTGCCTTGGCTGAAAGCCATGAAGGGGTGGGTTATGGTTATATTTTAAAATAACGGTTTTATATTTTGCAAGTATAGTTTAAAATGATAACATATAGTATATGTACTGTAGTCACTGTATCCATGCAGCCCCCTACTGTGCAGCACTGGCAGTGCAATGTGTTGTTTGATTGTATGTCTGTCACCTGTTAGTCCCACTAGCAGTGTTTGTGTGGAGGTGAGAGAAATGTTAGCTTGGTGGGAACATCGCTATGTGTCACCTCAGGCTACGCTACCCTACATATCCACTGCTCTGTCTACCCCCCTCTAGACACAGTGTCTGTGTGGAGCTTGCATGTTCTCCCTGTGTCTGTGTGGGTTTCCTCCCACAGCCTATAGACATGCAGGTTAGGCTACTTGGGGGGGGGGGGGGGGGGGGGGGGGGGGGGGGGGGGGGGGGGGGGGTGCGTGACCTTACCCTGTCTAAATAAAGGCTAATAATAAATAATAATAATAATTTGCAATGTTGAATGGCTGCATTGTTAAAGTTGGCCGAGATAAAGAGTTTAATTGCTTTGGTTCCCATAACCTGTGTTATACTGACTGGTGAGTGGTCATGGTGTGTTTTGTGTACTGTATGTAGAGTGTTGCTATAAGCCAGTGGAGGCTAATATGTTTCTCACAGTGCTGGGGCCCCTCGATCAATGTGCATCAAAACTCCATTTGGGGACTAATCCTATTAAAACACGGGCTGTAGCTGAACGATGTTGGGTGTGGACAGGAGTGTGCTTTGTCGTGCTCTGAGGCTGATGTTACTGCACACACGGTGTTCATCTCCGCCATCTTGTGCTGTAATTTTATTAGTAGTTTAGCACCGTCGGTCCCGTGATGAAGTCTGCGTTTCTGCGTTTTTAATGAACCGCCTAACGCAGGGGTGTCAAACTCCAGTCCTGCAGGGCCGCAGTGTCTGCTGGTATTTGTGGTTTCCTTTCAATCAGCAGCCAGTTAAGGCCTTGAGAGCAAGGTGTGTGGACTCTTTAGCCAATGAAAGACTCGTGCTGAAATGCATCAAAAACCAGCAGACACTGCGGGCCTCCAGGACTGGAGTTTGACACCCCTGGTCTAATGTGTCCAGATTCTTCTGTGTGAATATTCCTTCCGAGTGAATATTCCTTCCGCGTGAATATTCCTTCCGCGTGAATATTCCTTCCGAGTGAATATTCCTTCCGCGTGAATATTCCTTCCGCATGAATATTCCTTCCGAGTGAATATTCCTTCCGCATGAACTTTCCTGTCTCTCACCCCCCCAGGGGCAGCTATCCGACATGTCGGAGTCTTGCATCAGACTAGCAGGACGGACGTGTTGGGAAAATGAGGCTATTCAATCATTGGGGATAAACTTTTAATGCGCGATACTTCATTCAGGGTGGGGGGGGTTGAGGCAGAATTCTGAAATCACCCTGGAATTGCCCCCCGACTTGGCCGCAGCCACATTTCTGTTGTGGTTAACTTGGCTAACGGATTTAATACTGCGAAAATAAATGGAAAAACACATTGTCAATACATGAAAAATGAGAGCTGAAAAATGATAAATTGTCAGGCATGTCCGGGGTATTGACTGCTTGCAGAAGGCCCAGGCCGGAGAGAGAGAGTTTTTATTTTCGCGGCGCGGAGCCAGCACCTGCTGATGAGACGCTCCGGACTCTGCGCCGTGTCCCTGTAGCATTAGCATTAGCATCATGCAAGAGACTGCACTGTGTCCCTGTAGCATTAGCATTAGCATCATGCAAGAGACTGCACTGTGTCCCTGTAGCATTAGCATTAACATCATGCAAGAGACTGCACTGTGTCCCTGTAGCATTAGCATTAGCATCAGCATCATGCAAGAGACTGCATTGTGTCCCTGTAGCATTAGCATTAGCATTAGCATCATGCAAGCGACTCTGCACTGTGTCCCTACAGCTTTAGCATCAGCATCATGAAAGAGACTGCACCATGTCCCTGTAGCATTAGCATTAGCATCATGCAAGAGACTGCACTGTGTCCCTGTAGCATTAGCATCATGAAAGACTCGCTGCTCTGTGTCCCTGTAGCATTAGCATCATGAAAGACTCGCTGCTCTGTGTCCCTGTAGCATTAGCATCATACAAGAGACTCGCTGCTCTGTGTCCCTGTAGCATTAGCATCATGAAAGACTCGCTGCTCTGTGTCCCTGTAGCATTAGCATCATACAAGAGACTCGCTGCTCTGTGTCCCTGTAGCATTAGCATCATACAAGAGACTCACTGCTCTGTGTCCCTGTAGCATTAGCATCATACAAGAGACTCGCTGCACTGTGTCCCTGTAGCATTAGCATCATACAAGAGACTCGCTGCTCTGTGTCCCTGTAGCATTAGCATCATACAAGAGACTCACTGCTCTGTGTCCCTGTAGCATTAGCATCATACAAGAGACTCACTGCTCTGTGTCCCTGTAGCATTAGCATCATACAAGAGGCTGCGCCGTTTTACTTCATTTCCGCAGCGGTAACGGCGAGATTTATACCCAGCGCCGCTGGGTCTGAGCTCCCCGGTTTGGGCAGGAATTAAAAACGAAGTGACCTTTCGGTTAACGCGCTGTACACGGGGACAGGTTATGGAGGTTATTAATGCTCTTTATGATGATGAGTGAGAGGTCCTGCAGAAGGGGGGGGGGCAGGGCTGTGCTGTCATCTCATCGATCCAAAAAAAAATCGGTCTCGGGCCCCTAATGTGGTTAAGTGTCTTCTCTTAATCCCGCTGGATCCATCCGCTCGGCCACACAACAGAAGGCCGCTGAACATCCCTGCGTGTTGAGGTGCAGGTCCTCTGTGGAAAGGCCTGCTCTTAGTGGGGAAACTGGCCCCAGTTCTTCTGCTTCCTCTGGCCGTGTGTGAATACCGTTTTCTGGCCTACTGTTGTTGTGGTGCTGCAGGTGAGGTGTCTCACAGCCCGACGGTTAGAAGACCGCAGATCATTACCGGGGAGAAAGTGCAGTCTGGCTGAGCCACAGCAACACGGCTGGGACGACAGGCCTTTCTGCCTCTGGGTGTGAGCTGGGTGTGGAAATAGAGCCTTCTGCTCAGCCTTTATAACGTCCAGACTTTCCGAGCAGAAATCTAAAATAATGGCGGTACGTTGGGAACATAAGCTTGTTTGATAGATTTAAATGTCAAACTTTGTTCAGAAAAGCTTCTAAAATATGTGGATTATTCTAATTGCTTCGTCTGTGTGGTCGACGTGTACGTTTTATCTGAAATGGGCGTAAGAAAGGCCTTCTCTGTCTCTCCACACGCTCAGTGCTGCTTCTTGTTGCTACTGAGGAAGAAACGCATCTTTAAATCTCCTTCCACCCGTCCTGCTGTGAAGCAGGCATCGGTGAAATTAATAATAAATAATATAATAATAATATTAATAATAATATTATAATAATAAATAAATGCAGCGAAGGATGTTTTTCTCAACAGTAGCAGCAATTGTTACTTTTTTGTTGTTTTGCCAAATCTCTGCTGATTTCATAATTCTTTGTTTTTATTTGTCCAGAATGATCATTTGTGATTTTTGAGTTGCCCTCCTATTCATTTTTGTATTAAATAATTGTTTGCATATTATGTTCCTCATTTGAGCTTGAGCTGAGCGACATGTTATATATTCATTTTCTGAAATTGTACAGCTCGCTGCTCCTTTAAAATGGCTCCTCCCCCCATCCCAGACTCCGCAGAATCCCGGCCTGCCTTTTCCGTTTTCTTGATTCTCATTCCTTAAGAGCACCAGGCCCGTTCCTATGAGCGAATACAATCCTCACGAGTTTTGGTTTAATCTCTAAAAAGAAAAAAAAGAAAGTCTCTTCGATTGGATTGCATATGCTCTTAAAGCGGATAAGTGCATTTTTTTTTTAACTAGGGGACAGGTTTATGTATTAAGATTTAAACACCGAAATATAAATTGATAATCCTGGTTCAATAATTTAGGAATCCATGAGGTGAATATTCAGCAGTTGTTATTTTCAAGATATTAGGGCAGATCTTGCATACATGTTACTGTTATTAAAACTTAATGAATTTAATGTGTCTGAATTGAAATACTGATTACAGAAACTAATATGGTGACGGTGTTTTCATTCAGGGATGCTTTTCTTTGTAAAGCACTGACAGCTGCCCTTTTGAAATATTTTATAAATGAACACTACCAAAGCGGCAGTTAAATCATTATCGATGTGTGCAAATGGTACTGCATGCGCTCGGTAAATATCCCCAAGTGGTATTCTCGTACTCCAGCGCTCCGGTTTATGATCCTTAAGCAGCTACCCTACGTATGCACGATCAAATGTGTCCTTGAATCTCACTCTTGCGCGCATGTGAATAATTTGGGTGGAGGGGATAAATATTTTGATGGCCAGTGTAGCCGTGGCCTTACGGGGATGACCCCGGGGCAGGTCAGCGCTCCACAGGATTCCCATGGACCGGCGGGGATCTGCTGCGGGAATGTCGGCCTCCCCCTGGCGGATGTGCATCTTGGGACCGGTAACGTGGGCGCGGTCGGTGGAGAGTCTCGGGAGTGCTGTACGGAACGGCGAGGCGTCGCTGTGCCCCTCAGTCTGTTGCCGTTGCTGGTCCGGCCGGGCCGGGCTGAGGAGGGCTTCAGGGGCTCGGACAGCCTGCTCGGCTCCGGGCGCGCTACGCCTGCACCCCTGGACCATGGGGGTTAGGCTAGCGCCACTGATCTTCACAAACAAACAAACAAACAAACAAACCAAAAAGATTTATCAAGTTAGCAACTCCCTGCTCGAGCACAATCGTTTGTTTTTTTTACCACTCGTGTTAGACTTGGGATCTTGTTAGACTCGTTAGCCTTTCTTGTCTGATTCAGTAGCATCTAATTCCTTGTTGCAGTTCTGAGTTTGCTTGTCGTTGTGTATTTCACACATATTCAGGTTAGTGTGCTTGCCATTGCGTATTTCCCCCCTGGAGCAATGTGGGGTTAATGGATGTTGTTAATAGCTGTGCAGATGTTAGCATTGTTTGTTTTTTCTTCTTGTTTATTTTTTTAAGTCAGACGCGAGGATAATTACGACGCAATACAAACGTTTTGTTGGATGGCTGGGGAAGTCTGTCTTTTATTTATGTATTTATTTATTTCTTCTGGGCAGTTACTGACAGTATTACAGAGCAGTGCAACCCTTCAGACTCAGAATGCCATCAGCCTGTTCTTCTCAGGATCCAGTGTAGTTGGTGGATGGCAGCGGTTTCACGTTGGTCTCTTCTCACAATGGAAGGTGGTTGGGCTCTAGGTGGAATGGGTACCCAGGCCCTCTGTAGCCATATTTTGGGGGCACGGTTCTCCTCCACTCCCCCTCCCCCTTCGGACGATCTGGGTCCATCTGTCAGTAAGGGCAGGTCACTGGAGGAAGTCTCCCGGGATAAAGTCCATGCAAATCAAATTTAACTGCTGCAATTCCACCCTCCAAAAATGTGTTTCGGGTTTTATGCACCGAATTAAGAAAAAGACACATGCTCTCCAGATCCTCTTCGATGTCTTATTTCAGTCATGTGCACCAGGCACAGGGCACAGGTCAAAGGTCGAAGGTCATGTCCTGGAAGATCTTCAACATTTTATTTTACATTTTTGCCAGTTGGACCACCATGTAGTGAAAACACAAGGCGATTTCGCCGTGCTTGCAGGTTGATGTGTAATTTCTGCGATCATCTCGCCTGTCCCACATAATGGCGGTGCGGTGTATTGATCTCTCCTCTGAAAGTGATGTCATTTTGAGCGCTGATAAAACCCAAGGCTGCACAGTTGCTGCTCTTTGAATGTATTCCTGGCGCAATCATGAATGTTGGCGCTATGAGTGAACTCCAGGAGCGCTTTGCGCTTTGTGTTCAGTCCGTCAGCCACGTTCTGAGCGTGCGCCTGGCTTTATGGGACCTTCCTGAGGCAGCGTTTTACCAGCCCGCATTTAGAGCAGAGGTCATTCGCGGTCGCCACGGTGATGTGACCCGCGGAGGTGAAAGGTCGCCAAGGCACGGCCGCGACTACATTATCCCCGTTACGCGTGTCGATCCAGCCCCTCGTTTTAATCGCATTTGCCCTTGCGTGCGGGGAACAGGGGTCCAGACCTACGGAGGAACTGACCGGGCGGCCCTGCTGGGAGGGTGAGTTTCAGCGAATACACGGCTAGACACTGAGTTACTCAGATTATGACACAGACACTGAGTTACTCAGATTATGACACGGCTAGACACTGAGTTACTCAGATTATGACACGGCTAGACACTGAGTTAATCAGATTATGACACGGCTAGACACTGAGTTACTCAGATTATGACACGGCTAGACACTGAGTTAATCAGATTATGACACGGCTAGACACCGAGTTACTCAGATTATGACACGGCTGCAGACTGAGTTACTCAGATATGACACGGCTGGACAATGAGTTACTCAGATATGACACGGCTGGACAATGAGTTACTCAGATATGACACGGCTGCAGACTGAGTTACTCAGATATGACACGGCTGCAGACTGAGTTACTCAGATATGACACGGCTGCAGACTGAGTTACTCAGATATGACACGGCTGCAGACTGAGTTACTCAGATTATGACACGGCTAGACACTGAGTTACTCAGATATGACACGGCTTTTTTGGGGTGGGGTCACTCCCTCCCCGTGCACAGGAGGCCAGAGCTGGGGGCGGAGGGGAGGGGGGGGTGGGGTTGGGGGGAGAGCTGGGGTCAGATGTGAAGAAAGGCCTCACAAATCAGCCTTCACCTCTCGTGCCATTAAGGACGGGTGATTGTGTTTGCCGAAACACGACCCTCTCCCTCTAATCCAATATTCCAAAAATAGGGGAGCTGGGGGAGGTCATTTTGTCATTTTCCCCAAATGGATGAACTTCCTCGAAAAAAATATTAGAATTGGGCCAAATGGCACGTGTATCCAGGATGAGCTGGGGTTGCTTCAGTAGATTCAGATTTCTGTGCTGATATCGACCTTACCCATGTTGTATTTACATTCTACGATCTCCTTTGGTGCTGTCGTTCATAACTCCGTCTGCATTTAGCATTTTTAAGGGCTGTAATATTGCTCTTGTGGTGCAAACGTGCTGAACACGCAGGAGGGGAAGAGAGGGAAGGATGGAGCAGGCGAGGGGAGGATGGAGGGAGGGTGGAGGAGAGAGGGGTTCAGCAGACCCATCCTTTTGTTCGGGCCGATCGTTGGCCGCAGTGGCAGAGGTCGGAGAGGTCAGAGGTCATGGCTCCTGTCAGGGCTCGCTCCGTCCACCTTCTGTTTGAAGCTTCCAGCTTCCTCCTCCTCTCTTGTTTGTTGTTGTTCTCTATCTCTCCATCCATTCCCCCTCCCTCCCACACTCTCACTCCCCATCTCTCTCTATCCCTTCCACTCTCTCCCCTCCTCTCTCTCTCCCCCCTCCCTCTCTCTCTCTCCCTCTCCCTCCCCTCTCTCTTTCCCTCTCTTTCCCTCTCTTCCCCCCTCTCTCTCTCTCTCTCCCTCTCTCTCTAACCTTCTCTCTCTCTCTCTTTCCCCCCCCCCCCCCCCCTTCTCTCTCTCCATTGATTGAGAGCTAGCCCAGTCGGGCAGGAATATTGTTTGCGGAGCTGGCTCAGGAGAAGGTCTCGTAACTCGATAAATCCATGGCAGAAGAAAGCCAGGATTTGGCGCCCGGGAGCAGGCGATGCAGATGTGCTGTGAAGCAGCCTTTTCCGTCTGTGTTCACCCCCTCCACCCCCTCCTCCTCACAGCATTAGCAAACTTCAGCCTCACAAGCCTGTATCAATCTGCCCCCGTGCTTCCTCGGCTGTTCATTAGGTGCTTTTTAGCGTTCAAAATGGAGTCCTCCCTGGAGACGGAGAGAAAGGGGGAGACCTGTAGTCTGTCCATCTCTCCTTCTCTCCGTCTGCCTGCCTGCCTGCCTGCCTGCCTGCCTGTCTGTCTGTCTGTCTGTCCGCCCGCCTGTCTGCCTGTCTGTCCCTCTGTCTGTGTCCGCTGGAGGGTCGGAGGCGTCTCCGCGCAGGTTCTCAGCGGTCTTTCGGCGTGGGAACGGGCCGCTCTGCAGAGGCACGTCCTCTTGCTTGCTCCCTCCGTAAACGGAACAGCTCCGCTGTGTCTGCGGTGTCTCTCCGTGGCGAAACGGTTCAGCACGTAGCTGAAGTTTGTAAAACGGGTTAATTTGTAGAGCACTGCCAATGCGCTTAGCCTGAAGTTAATGACCGAGCCGTATAAACGGATATCCGGTAAAAGCGGAATAATTGCAAGTTCACCTCGGTACGGGTATCTGCCAAGCAGTCGGAAGTTATTGTTTATGTTCACAGGATATTTTTATGCTGTCTGTTCCCAATGCCCATACGGCAATGGGGAAAAGGGCCTTTAGGTGTTCTGCTTCTTCTGCTTGGAACATGCTGGAAAATAACCTAAAACATAAGGAGCGGGTCTCATTAGATGCCTTTGAATCCCATATGAAGGATTTAGAGGTGAACTCAATGGTCTGTCTGTGTTCTGACTAGCCTATTTTCCGTAATAGTAAACCTAGTTTACTATTGTATTTATGCTTGGTAGTGAACTTTGTGTAATTTGCTGTTTGTGGTTGTGCTGCTGCCTGTCTTGGCCAAAAATAGATTTTTAATCTCAATGGGACATTAAAATAAAGGTTAAAAATAATAAAATACACTTGATGTTAACATAGAATGGTAGAACTTCTCCAGCTACAGATAAATGGTAAATGGCAGGCATTTATATAGCGCCTTTATCCAAAGCGCTGTACAATTGATGCTTCTCCATTCACCCATTCATACACACACTCACACACTCACGGCGATTGGCTGCCATGCAAGGCACCAACCAGCTCGTCAGGAGCATTTGGGGGTTAGGTGTCTTGCTCAGGGACACTTCGACACAGCCCGGGCGGGGAATCGAACCGGCAACCCTCCGACTGCCAGACGACTGCTCTTACTGCCTGAGCCATGTCGCCCCCTAAATAAATATTTAGGATTTGAAACATGCCGCATGCTTGAGATCTGCATGGCACATTTAGATGATACTGATGCTGTGTCCATCTAGATCTACTGTATGGAAACTTAGTGACTGTAATCGGTTACACTGCACAAAGTGTAACCACGAAGACTAAAGCAACAGTGTGGGCCTTCATATTTGTGTATATCTGTTGATCTCTATGTGAGTACGGCTATGGATTACGCGTAACAACATTACTCCATTGGTTCTCTGCTGTTGCCGGGCAGAGTTCAGCCGGCGTTACTCCGGCTTCCGTGTGGTCTTGGAAGAACCGTAAAAAAAAAAAAAAGGCCAATTTATTTCTGAAGTATTTAATTGTGTCAGGGCTCTGCCGCTTTCTGTTCCATTTTCTGGGCCGAAATTGCCCTGGACGCGGCCGGGCTCCCTTAAACGGCCCCTGCGCCGGAGCGCTCCGGGTGTCAGAGAGGGCGAACATCACAGCCTGGCTGTCATTAGCGCCCGTGCGGCCGGCGGAGGTGGCAGCTCTCCCGCTCGGCGTGCGAGCGCGCCGATGGCCTCTGGGAGTTCCTCGGGGTCACCGTGTCGGAGAGTCTGGCGGCGCGGTGTGAACACAGACCCGCACCGCGGGGGTCGCCAGGCTGGCACGGCGGCCGGCCAATCAGAGAGCAGGAGAGGGCGGTGGTGAATGGCCCGCGGAGTGGTGCTGGGTCTGCCCCCCCCCCCCCCCCACCCCCCCCCCCGGTGAGACGTGCAGGCCAGACGGTGGGATAAGGTCAGGGCCGGCATGCCAGGGAGAGGAGGGGTTTGCTTAGCCGTTCGTGGGCAAAGCGTCGCCTTTGTTGCTAAACTGCTTAATTGGATCCTGGAAGGTTTGTGGTTCAAGCCCCTGTGTAGTCTCAGCTGTTGGGCTCTTGAGCAAGGCCCTTGACCCCGCATTGCTTCAGGGGGAGATGCTAATCAACTGCAAGTCGCTTTGGATGGAAAAAGGCATCAGCGAAATAACTGTAATGTTGTGTAATAAATCCCCCCCCCACAGAAAATGGGGTTTGAAGTGAACTGGCCACACGGGGAGGGGTATACTTACAGTGTAGCTGGTGCATGTATTGTGCAGTTACCTGTCCAACCAGCGGGGGCGCTCTGGTCCAGAATGCCCTGCTCTGAGGATGGTTGGTATTCAGTACCAGGGCGCTGTGTGTTCCTGTGTAATGAAACGCACTTGCCAGCTCAGATTTTGGCTTTTTAACCGGATATTTGGGGCTGGAGTGATCTGCCCAGTACACCCTCAAAATCTTTAATAATACATATTTCTTGTAAGTTTTGGAAAAACATGAACACACAAACAATAGATTCTGTAAAAAAGAAATAGACACAAAAACAAAAACAAACTCAAAACACTCGGAAAGAGGGGGGGGGGGGGGCAGTAAAAATACACTACACAACTAAACATTTCGGATAAGGTCGACAAAGAAGTCATTCATCATTCTGGCTATTCAGTGTATTTATTTATTTCTTTATTTTAAATCCTGAACTGAGTACAGAAGGAATTAAACAAGAGCTCAGAGAAGAGCATCCCTGGCAGATCTTTTAATTATTTGGTTGCAGGTGTGAAAAGCCTTTTGATCACTCCCCTCAGTGGACAGGTGAGCGCGAGAAAGATGGGCAGAGGCTGAATATCTGAATCTCGGCCTGTTTAGAGTGATGGCGAGGTTAACGACGGGCGAGCAATAGTAATAAATACATGCAGGCCCAGCACGGCGAATGCCATTCTCTGGGAAACGAGAGGCGCATGGCTAAATTCTCCCTAATTTAGATGGATGTTCCTGGGTTCAAACTGCTGTGGAACCCCTCCTTGCAGTACCAGCCGTGGCCAGAGAGGGCAGTAGGTCAACAGCAGTCCGGCAGTGTGTTTCAGTCCGTTTGCTGGAAATGACCGGCGGCTCCTTCTCCCCTGGTCCGCTGTGCTCTCGCGCGGTGCATATAAACGGTCCGCTCATCCGTGCAGCCCAGGTGTAGACCACCGCGCTCTCAGAAATCCCATGTAAACGCGCTGAATTAAAGAGAAATGTATTACGCTCACTCCGCTGGCCCAACGTGCCCGAAGGCTGTTACTGAGACCCGCAGACGTCGTCTCTGACCCAGAATCTGTCTGAACGGCTGCAGTTACGGAGAGAGGGAGGGAGAGGGAGGGAGGGAGAGAGGGAGGGAGGGAGAGAGGGAGGGAGAGAGGGAGGGAGGGAGAGAGGGAGGGAGAGACTGAGAGAGGGACGGAGAGAGGGAGGGAGAGACTGAGAGAGGGAGGGAGAGAGGGACGGAGAGAGGGAGGGAGAGAGGGACAGAGAGGGAGGGAGGGAGAGAGGGAGGGAGAGACTGAGAGAGGGAGGGAGAGACTGAGAGAGGGACGGAGAGAGGGAGGGAGAGGGAGGGAGGGAGGGAGAGAGAGACGGAGAGAGGGAGGGAGAGACTGAGAGGGACGGAGAGAGGGAGGGAGAGACTGAGAGAGGGAGGGAGAGAGGGACGGAGAGAGGGACAGAGAGGGAGGGAGAGAGAGACGGAGAGAGGGAGGGAGAGACTGAGAGAGGGACGGAGAGAGGGAGGGAGAGAGGGACAGACAGAGAGAGGGAGGGAGGGAGAGGGAGACCGAGAGAGGGAGGGAGTGAGGGACTGAGAGAGGGAGGGAGAGCGGGACAGAGAGGGAGGGAGAGAGAGACTGAGAGAGGGAGGGAGGGAGAGAGGGACTGAGAGAGGGAGGGAGAGACTGAGAGAGGGACTGAGAGGGAGGGAGAGACTGAGAGAGAGGGACTGAGAGAGAGGGAGGGAGAGGGGGACAGAGAGAGAGGGAGGGAGAGAGGGACAGAGAGGGAGGGAGGGAGGGAGAGAGGGAGGGAGAGACTGAGAGAGGGACGGAGAGAGGGAGGGAGAGGGAGGGAGGGAGGGAGAGAGAGACGGAGAGAGGGAGGGAGAGACTGAGAGAGGGACGGAGAGAGGGAGGGAGAGACTGAGAGGGACGGAGAGAGGGACGGAGAGAGGGAGGGAGAGAGGGACAGAGAGGGAGGGAGAGAGAGACGGAGAGAGGGAGGGAGAGACTGAGAGAGGGACGGAGAGAGGGACGGAGAGAGGGACAGACAGAGAGAGGGAGGGAGGGAGAGGGAGACAGAGAGAGGGAGGGAGTGAGGGACTGAGAGAGGGAGGGAGAGCGGGACAGAGAGGGAGGGAGAGAGAGACTGAGAGAGGGAGGGAGGGAGAGAGGGACTGAGAGAGGGAGGGAGAGACTGAGAGAGGGACTGAGAGGGAGGGAGGGACTGAGAGAGAGGGAGGGAGAGGGGGACTGAGAGGGACTGAGAGAGGGAGGGAGAGAGACGGAGAGAGGGAGGGAGAGGGGGACTGAGTCGTGTCGGTCTTGGCGTTTCTTTAGGGGCTGGTCTGTGTAGGTCTTGGTGTTTCTTTAGGGGCTGGTCTGTGTAGGTCTTGGTGTTTCTTTAGGGGCTGGTCTGTGTCGGTCTTGGCGTTTCTTTAGGGGCTGGTCTGTGTAGGTCTTGGTGTTTCTTTAGGGGCTGGTCTGTGTAGGTCTTGGGTTTCTTTAGGGGCTGGTCTGTGTAGGTCTTGGTGTTTCTTTAGGGGCTAGTCTGTGTAGGTCTTGGTGTTTCTTTAGGGGCTGGTCTGTATTGGTCTTGGTGTTTCTTTAGGGGCTGGTCTGTGTAGGTCTTGGTGTTTCTTTAGTCTTCTCTTCTCAGTCCTCTCGCCGCAGTGCGCTCCGCGACAAATCGTTTCCCCACCAAGGGCCTGTCGCCAAACAGGAACTGATGGATTGATTGATGGACTCCTTATTTTGTGACATGTTGTAGATGTCCCTTTCCTTCTAAAGAAGAGTCAAAAACTTTGTTATTAAAATATATCTGCTCAAGCCTATAGTGGAGTTATTCTTTCAGCATTCTACTGAGCATTCTGGTCTTATAGGATTTTAGACACTGTGTTGTAATACATTTCGGCGGGTAATATATTGGTGATTTATCGTAAGGAATGTGCTTTAATATAATACCTGATAATTGAGTGGAGATCCGTGGAGATGAATATCAGCCTAGGCTGTAGCAGGGGAAGCAGGGATGTGGTTTAATACGGCTCAGCAGTAATGCTGTAGTTACAGATAAAAACACAACTGAGCCCATTCCACCGTGATTAAAGGGGGGGCGGGGGTCTAAAGTACAGTACATGTCCTTTACGGCACGTACCACATCTACTGTGGATTGAGACCTACTGTATCAGACACGGCTTTCTGTTTGTCAGTGTGGTCAGCACTCCCAGGAAGAGGTGAGACGGATTAAGCAAACAGAAATTAAACATGAGAGAATCGATGTGCGCGTAGAAATAATTTATGAGGGTGCAGTTTTGTAGGGCTCGGGGGTTCCCACACGCGGGGCGGGGTGGCGGGGGGGAGTGAGGCTCTCTGTTCGGCCGGCGCGGGGGTCTGACGGTGGCCCGCGGTGGATCCGTGTCGTCTGGAGACGGCGGAGGGCAGAGAGCGGGGGTGTGGGTACAGGCCCTGGGTTAGTACAGATAGTGAGAGCCCCCTCCGGGGGGGTAATACCTTTCACAGTACAGCCTCTGGCCCTGCCTGCACACCACAGCGATGGGGGGGGGGGGGTGAATGTAATGGATGCGTGCTGAGGAAGCTGATTACAAAAGCAGTAAGGGGGTTGCAATACCCCCACCCCCTCCCACCCCCCAAACCAACTCTGCTACAGTCTCCGTTATCGGGGGGCTATCCGCCGTTATCCTCCACAGAGAGCAGAAGGACCGGGCGCTTGAGGGCCCTGTCACCGGGCCCTCTCACCGGGGGAGATCGGGGTCCCACACTAGGCTGGGTCCCACTGCGCCGTTCTCTCCGCCCACCCCGATGTGGGAGGGGGAGAGGGGTGCGGAGCGAGAGAGAACCCCTCTCTGCTGATCCCCTCTTCACTGTGAGCCCTGCGTTCGGCCCGCGATGCGCTCTGGCTCTCCCCGAAGCCTCCGGTCCCAGGGGGCACTGTGGGACACCGTGGCGTTCAAAGGAACAGCTGCATATGAGCCGCTGTAGCCCCAACCCGAGGCCGCACCCCTGCTTTCCCTTCTGCTTTTTCTTTTAAGCCTTTTATTGGCCGATATTATTCATTAGATTAACCACGATTAAAATCATGCAGGCTCATCATGTACTGTTTTTCCAAGGACAAGGAAAAAGAGACAGTGGGGAAAAAATGTATATGTAAAATGATAATATTCTACAGCGATATACTGTATCAACCATAGATGTAGTTGCGTACATACCAGGCACCCGCCCAAAAAAGACACAATTTTAAATGTGTATGAACTGTATGCACGTGGGGCAGTATGAAATGCATACATGCACGTGCATGTCCTCGTCACTTAATGTTTCGCTCACTTCCCTCACGTTTCTTTTAACTGACTTCTTCCCTCTCTCTATATTTGGAGAAGAAAAAGACTGCAGCACCTAATTTTGGATGCATGATTTTTTACTGCATCAGGAATCTTTTTTCAGCAGCTGATTTGTTGCCAGGTCTCTCTGGACCCGGTTCTATTTTGAGCTGAGGCGGTGTAGCAGAAATGTGAGCATGTCCCTGTTTTAACGGCTTTGTCTGGGCTGCTTATTTCACCTTTTAGTCTTCCATTTAGTCTGGCAAATGTATAACCCCACGCAAAAGAAATCACTTACTGTAATGAAAGCCTGAGGGACGGCTAGCCATACGTGGTTGACTGTGTCTTCTAGCCATACGTGGTTGACTGTGTCTTCTAGCCATACGTGGTTTACTGTGTCTTCTAGCCATACGTGGTTTACTGTGTCTTCTAGCCATACGTGGTTGACTGTGTCTTCTAGCCATACGTGGTTGACTGTGTCTTGCTTGCTAAATCTATAGTCGTGCTAGCGATCAGCTAGCAACTGCATCACAATGAAATACACAGCAGAACTATACCGAGCTAGCTGGTTAGCCAGGCAAATGCTGTACATACCCAGATTGCACATGCCACGAGCTCTGGCAGTAGTGTTACTGAAGATAACTAATGATAATAATAATGTTTGCGGGTGGTTGTCTGTGCGTAAGGTACATGGTCAGAGCGGTGTGCGGTTGCGTCCCTGTGTTGGGTGCGGTGTGCGGTTGCATCCCTGTGTTGTGTGCGGTTGCGTCCCTGTGTTGGGTGCGGTGTGCGGTTGCATCCCTGTGTTGGGTGCGGTATGCGGTTGCATCCCTGTGTTGGGTGCGGCGTGCGGTTGCATCCCTGTGTTGGGTGCGCCCGTTTGCGCGTTCATCGTCGTGCGTGCGTGCGTGCGTGCGTAAGATGGGGGACGGCGATTCCCTTTCACCAGTCCAGCGACTCCGTGTGTCCAGAGGGAGACCGGTGCTCCTGCTCCTCCCTCACTGTGAACGTAGATCACATTAGCACTGGATCGGGTCAGGAAATTGATTTATGGATTTGACTTAAAATTAGAAATTGAAAAGTGAACTTAAAACGCAGGAGGAGGAGAGAAAATAAATCCATTTTAGGGACCTCGGTCGCATTTGCAAAAGCGTATGATTGTCTATATAGGTATGTGTACGTATGTATTATTGAGCTGTTGCCACATTATTTAAGGCATTTTATTTTAAGTCATTGCATACTTGTGATTTGTATTGTTTCATCTTAAGGCGAACACCCAGGTGGTTTAAACAAAGACACGATGAAAGAAACATTAACTTCACCAGAGACTAGACATTTGCAATTCTGCGCACATTCATTAAATATTAAATGAAAATAAAAAAAAGAGCCACTGAGTATTCAGCCAGGGCTTTGGGGGGGAAAAGGGGCTTTGTTTTTTCCCCCTGAATTGGGTTTTGAATGGGATGGTGAGAGCAGGGCAGGGCCTCTTGTCCCACAACAATAGCCAGGACTGGGCGATACTGCCAGTTTCTCCTCTCTGGCTGCAGTCATTAAACCCAAATTATAAGACACTTTGATCCGGGGCCGGTGCAGGCCTTTTGTGAGCCCCCCCCCCCCCCCCCCGATGGCGATAAGTGTTGACAGCGCCCCCTCTGCCCCCCCACTCCCTCTCCACTGGCCTAAGCCCCTTAAATGGATCCCAGCGGGAACTTTGTTGGGTGGTTGACTCCAGCAGCGGTCCCGATGGGGGGCCCTGGGGTACGCCGCGTCTGGAGGTGACAGATGGTCCCAACTGGGGCCGCGCTGGCCGGGCCGTTTGGGATCAGGGTCCGGCAGGAAGGGCCGCTCTGGGGCCCAGGACACCGCAGGCTGGGAGAGGGCCCCCGGAGTACGGGGCCATTTGAAAAAGACAAGCGAGCACTACAGTATACGGAGAGACCCCCCGCCACCTCATGCAAGGACGCGCTCTTGCACAAACACACAGACGGGTTGCCTTCAGGCGTCAGTTTCCCCCGTGCTGTGGGATTCATTAACCGTTTTAACTAATTAATATGTTCTCTAGAAGCTTTAGACAACCGTTAGCGTTTAAACTGCGCCTAGCGTTTCTGTCTAGAGGAAAGATGGTGGAAAGGCGATCGATTGGTACATCTATTATCTCGCATAACACTTTCTCATGTTTCTTGCTTATTCAGTTTTTTTCCAGGCAACTCTCAAAATGAATTCTTCTTTTCTCCCTTGACTTTTTCCCCCGACAAAGTACCCTTTATGTTTGCGTGTACTCTTACGGAGTGCGCTTAGTGGACGATGAAAGCTCTGTGCGTGCATTATCATCGCACACGGCTGTGCTAATTTCAGCAGCTTTTTGGTGGTTTGTCAGTTTGGACTCGGGTTTCTCAGGAGTGGCCACGAGTTGGGTTCACCCTGACTCAGCCAAAAAGCGCACTGTATTTGGTTAAGTAAGCTCCTGACATTTGACCTGTGTAAACAGGGAGGGGAAAAAATAGCCGGGCGAGTAGTAGGAACAAGTTGTTTATTGATTAATTCTGTATTGAATTACGCAGCCGCTCCCTCTCTCCCAACGACCGAATTGCTTCAGGAAGCTCCTCAGTGGAGAAAAGAAAGAGGGGGAAAAAAACGAGCTGAAATTAGATTGAAAAATTGATTAAAGAAATGGGAGTGAAGACACAAAGCTAGTGTAGAGAGGAGAGCAGCGACTAATCATTTCCGGGGGCATTGTGTTGCGTTTGTATTCAGCGCTAAACAAAGTGCCGACATCAACCAGAGGCAGGTTCTGCGTGCCAGCGTAGCGGTCCGAGCAGGTTGTTCAATTTTCCTGCGCGAGGACTTCTCAATTTGGTAAAAGGGCGGACAAAATTTGATGGTGAGAGGCCGCAACGAACTTGAATGCCGGGCCCGCTGCAGACTGGAGGGAATCTCTGCGGATGGCTCATTGTCCGCGGGAACAAAAGTGGACGCCGTTTGTTCTACCGTCCGCACAGCCCCCATGTCCAGCAGCCACTCTGCTAATGGGGTGCTGGAGCACTTTGTGAAGAGCCTGTTCAGACAAATGTTCCTTTATGGAAGGCGGGCTCTGCTGCTCCGAGTTCGGGCTGAATGAGGCCTTCAGGACGGGCGTTTGGCACCTGGCCTTGGTAGGCCTGTAGGCTGCCTGGAAACACGGGGGCAAGACAGGGGGTTATCTGGGGAGGGAGTAGTTTGTGCGTGGAGGTGGTCAATTGTTGGGGGTCGGACAGGTGAGGTAAGTCTGAGTAAATGGAAGTGAATGGTCCAAGAATGGTTCTTCACTGTTGGCCTGCAGTATGAAGAGTGGACCCTGTATGTTAGAACAGGCTAACATCTGTGCTCTGCAGGTATGATGTGTAGAGGTTTTTTTAATGTGTGTGTGTGTGTGTGTGTGTGTGTGTGTGTGTGTGTGTTTGTGTGTTCCTCTGTGCTGTGAGGGCATACCATATGGAGTTTATTGGTTGGTGTGTGTCTGTGTTGTAAAGGTGTAACATATGGAGTTTATGGGTGTCTGCGCGTCTCTGTGTTGTAAGGGGATAACATATGGAGTTTATTGGTGTTTGCGCGTGTGCGTTTCTGGGAGGGGGGGGAAAGAGGGGACAAGGTGGTGGCATTGTGCAGTCCCCTGAAAGACAGAAAATTGAGCAGTAGTGAGAGACCCGGGTACCGCAGCTGAAACTCTGCCCTGGGATATAAAACAGAGCTTGTTTTCTCATCCCCCATGAGGTGTCCACGTATCCTTTCCAAAATCCAGCCAAAGTGCCCGATCTGTTTATGGAAATGTAGTCAGTTACAGTTGAATCTGTTGAGATTGTACCACAGTAGTATCCCAGTTCTCTAAAATTTGGAAGCAGGGAACTTATCTGTGCGTTGAAAACATTAACCGATACAGCGCACCGTTTACGCAGTTTTTCTATAGGCTTTGAGCGGTGTCTCCGATGGCTGTCCTGAGCTGGATGTCACTCTTGATGCGAGATGCGTTGATTTAGATCAGCATTCTTTCCCCAAGACGGGCAAATATGTGCAAATCCGTGAATAATACGCTGAATTATGCATTTGTGTGAATGTTAATCCTCTTAATTGAGACTGTGAGAATTACACGGCAGTGTAACGTGGGCTGTGATTCCCAGGGCCTGGCCTTCAGGAGAGCCTTTCCGGGCTCCCAGTCAGCGTGTAGTTCTCCGGAATCCGGACGGGGAATCGGAGGTGAAATACGTACAAGTTTTTGTGGAAACAACATTCAGAACAGCTTATTACTCAGCCACGGTTTTGAATTTGAGAAGTCATTTCAGCCATCCCCCCCCCCCCCCCCCTAAGATAGTCGCATTTCATTGCTATGTCAGCTGCTGTGCGCCCCCGGTTTGCCCAGTGACACCAGTTCTTCAGTGTAAGAAACTGGCCCCCACCAACTTTTTTTTTTCCTCTGTTTCAGAAGGTCCAGTTGTGGTTGTGTTGTCGGTGGGTTTACACTAGCCCACTAGGCCACTAGCTAGTGGGTGGCCTGCTCCACAAAGTGCTAGCGGGTAGCCTGCTCCTTCCTCTGCAGTCTGCCAGCTGTTCTGCTGCAGCTAATGTGACAGAATTGCGTCGGTCGCAGTCAGCTGACCTACCAGGAACAGCTGCTGACCAAGACCCTCCCTCCTGGGTAACACTGTTGGCCAGTGGGAAACCAACCTGGAGATCAACCAGCCTTCATTTCAGTGTTTATTTGGCACACTTGACTCTGCTAATTAGCAGCTTAATGAGATCTCTTGCTGTTGAATAAGCTGTGCTTTATTAGGGTTGGTTCAGGATGGTTGATCTCCAGGAACTGGGTGGTTACCACTGCTATTGGCTATTCTCTTTTTGTGCACATAGCTATTGTATATTGCACAGTTATGCTATATTATTCTGGAGCTGTCATATTTGTGTTGGTAGTTTTTCATACATGGCTTTTTCTCTGAGGCTTTGTAGTTTATTCACAGGTCTTTTACATTTGAGGAAGAGGAGCTGTAAGAAGCTCAATAACTTGTGTTCTGAGATGGAGGTTTTATATTCGTGGAGTTCTTTTCATCTCCATATTGTATTTCGCTGTCCTACCCTTGACTGCACTGATTTATGAGTTTTTCCTTATACAGGTAAGGCTGGAAGGTAAAGATGTATGCCCAAGCCAAATTGTCAATACACATACATATTGTGCAGTAATGCCGCTATTTGCAGTGCACAGAAAGTGTCAGATGGTAAGCACACTGTCGCAAGCTCAGATGAAAAGGGGGATTAAAAAGAGTGGATGGATGAAAAGGCTCCTCTCTGTATGCTTCTGTATAAATGAAATATCATGCATAGGGCGTATAGCTTATTCAGTTTGATGTGCGTAGCCTTTGAGCCGGGAACTACCGGCTCTGAGGATGAGCTCCTGAAGGAGACTTAGCTGTTGTGTTGCTGGGAACAGCTGCCTGTATGGAGATGGTGGCGGTGACGGCAGCCATTTTGTGCCTGTCCTCTGTGTCATGAGGCCAGGGTTACGCCTGTCAGAGCCAGGCCTGGGTGGTCTCCGCTCACTTTCTCTCACTGTATATTGTGACTCTCAGGAGATACTTGTTCCAATGGCATTTCATAGTATTGTGATAATTTCAGTTCAGTTAAGACCTATAGAAGGACACATCCCTGGGTTGTAGCATGTTGCAGTTGAGATGACTGCACTATCAGAACTGTATTGTATGAAAGTACAATTTGGCATCAGTCATGAAGTCATCTGCAAAATAAGGCAATGTAAAGAATCTGAATCATTTATTGATTGGATTTATTACTTATGTTACTGTTGCCTTATTATACAATGTGCCGCTCTTGTTAGATTGCTGAAGAACTTAGTTCAGTTTAGCAAATAATAAAACCTGCTATAAGGGGATCTCAGTAGGTGGTTATTTATGTGTTTTTTCTGCTTCCCCTTATTGTGAGCC
Organism: Conger conger; assembly: GCF_963514075.1. Lineage (NCBI taxonomy): Eukaryota > Metazoa > Chordata > Actinopteri > Anguilliformes > Congridae > Conger > Conger conger. The sequence goes on from NC_083771.1 coordinate 3,301,295, forward strand.
ATTGTCTCTCACTCATTTTCAAACCTTCTTGAGGCAGGGGAAAAATGTAGCATTGCTACATTGCTCATTTTCACTGTTGGCCAGTTTTGCAGGTCTTTTTTTTGCCTCATTTTTGTTTCAATGTTTTTGGAAAGTGCAATTTAACTGCAGTGTCACCACAAATTCAGGATCTGAAAAAGGTAAATTCATGTTACTTTTTGTTTACCCATGTTAGTGCTTTCTCTATCCCTTTCTTCTAAATCCTATTACGGATTCCATTCTCAGCTATACTCATTTATTTAAAATAGCATATGCTTAATTCATAATATTTTGTTGTTGCAAATAGGATACAAATCCAGGACTGGAACTATCCATTTTATAAAATTGGATTTTAAATGGCAAAAACATTTATTTTTTTAAATATTCACACACGTTTAGCAAGAGCGCATTTTAATTTGTGGTTTGGGCTATTTATTTAAAAGATTTAATTATAATTAATAAAATGTATTTAAGAAATCTTTTAGGGTGAGCCCTAAAAGCTGAGCAAATAGTTCATTTACATTGTGTAATTATTACATGCAGGATGTGAAAATGCTGCATAAATTTGTGACTGTGAAGAACAACTAAAATAATCGACCATGAGGTATAATTCAAGAGAATGATGCGTGTAGTGCATATAGATGGATAGATAGATTTAAGAATTCATCTTAAATCAATTTGTCTTAAATAATGTGCTGTGCCAGACTCTCCTTCAAAAATATCTTTCAAACATGCTTCACATGCCAACCCTAACTTTTTATTTATTTTTTAACCCTTTTAAATTCTTTCAGCGTTTTTATTTTCCTGCTGTTCCTGTGAGCGCGCCCTTCCCAGCCCTCGGCTGGAAGACGGCGGTTCAGAATGAAGTCAGAAGTGCTGTTTGCTGACAGCTTAAAGCTTAATTGACTGGAAGAGGGATTGAGTGTGTGGGGGGGTGGAGGGGGCGGAGGGGGTATTGATAAAGCCGTGTGCAAATGGGCCGTGTTGAAAGAGGGGCGACCGGGGGGGCTCTCTGCTCCCACATGCAGCTCACGGCCGCTCAGTCACAAACGCTTTGTCCCCTCTTTCATCACCCCACACACGGGCCTCGAGCAACGCCTGTGTCCTCACACCTCATCTGCACCCTCGCATCCTCACACCTCACACCTCACACCTCATCTGCACCCTCACACCCTCACATCCTCACACCTCACACCCTCACACCTCATCTGCACCCTCACACCTCACACCTCATCTGCACCCTCACATCCTCACACCCTCACACCCTCACATCCTCACACCTCATACCCTCACATCCTCACATCCTCACACCTCATACCCTCACATCCTCACACCCTCACATCCTCATATCCTCACACCCTCATACCCTCACATCCTCACATCCTCCCACCCTCACATCCTCACACCTCATACCTTCACACCTCACATCCTCACACCTCATACCCTCACACCTCACACCTCACATCCTCACACCCTCACATCCTCACACCTCATACCCTCGCACCTCATACCCTCACATCCTCACACCCTCACATCCACACCTCATACCCTCACATCCTCACACCTCATACCCTCACATCCTCACATCCTCACACCCTCCCACCCTCCCACCCTCACACCTCGCACCTCATACCCTCACACCTCACATCCTCACATCCTCACATCCTCATACCCTCACATCCTCATACCCTCACATCCTCATACCCTCACATCCTCACACCTCACATCCTCACACCCTCACACCTCATACCCTCGCACCTCATACCCTCACATCCTCACACATCATACCCTCACACCTCACATCCTCACACCCTCACACCCTCACATCCTCACACCTCATACCCTCACACCCTCATACCCTCACATCCTCACATCCTCACATCCTCCCACCCTCACACCCTCACATCCTCACACCTCATACCCTCACACCTCACATCCTCACACCTCATACCCTCACACCTGACACCTCACATCCTCACACCCTCACATCCTCACACCTCATACCCTCGCACCTCATACCCTCACATCCTCACACCCTCACATCCACACCTCATACCCTCACATCCTCACACCTCATACCCTCACATCCTCACATCCTCACATCCTCACACCCTCCCACCCTCCCACCCTCACATCCTCACACCTCGCACCTCATACCCTCACATCCTCACATCCTCACACCCTCCCACCCTCACATCCTCACACCTCGCACCTCATACCCTCACACCTCACACCCTCACACCTCATACCCTCGCACCTCATACCCTCACATCCTCACACATCATACCCTCACACCTCACATCCTCACACCCTCACATCCTCACACCTCATACCCTCGCTCCTCATACCCTCACATCCTCACACCTCACATCCTCACACCTCACACCCTCACATCCTCACATCCTCACATCCTCACACCTCACATCCTCACACCTCACATCCTCACGTCCTCACATCCTCACACCTCACATTCTCATACCCTCACATCCTCATAGCCTCACATCCTCACACCCTCGTACCCTCGTACCCTCACATCCTCACACCCTCACACCCTCACACCTCGTACCCTCACATCCTCACACCTCGTACCCTCACATCCTCACACCTCATCCAGCGATTACATATCTGCCAGCCCCCCACCCCTCCCCATCTCATCACACAAGCCGTATTCAGTAGATTAGCTGCCAGCGCTGCCGCCCTGAAACCTTCCCATTGAAATGAGTGCTTTGTGAAAATATTTACCCTGGGAATAAGCGTAGCTTGTAGCATGTAAAATGTTTTGTTTTAAAATGAAAGTGCTGGATCTTCGAGAAGCCCTTTGATAAGTTGTCTCTCAGGGTGCTTTTCTTATAAAGTAAAATTGCTGACGCTGGTTTAAAATGGAGAAGGGCTGGATTGGAGAAGGGCTTTGTGATCAGCTCAGGGGTTTGTGACGCTGAGGATGTCATAGGGACGGTGGGATGGAGTTGCAGAACTGAATGACCACAATCATTTACTGGCAGTAACATCATTGCTGCAGTGATCAATGTTGAAAAAGAGAGTTTGTTTTGCAGAGAATTTCTTTCCTCCTGGGAAACAGCATTGCAGCGTTGCGCTACTTAAACTGACACGGTAGATATTCTTGTCTCAGGCTAATGTGCCCATTTCAGAGAATACCCAGTCAGGGCTTCATCTTGTATTCACAATTAAAATGAACATTTAAAAGCTGTTCATTTTATTATTATTATTTTTTGTGATGTATAAAATTTGGTCCTGCACATTTAAGGATGTAACAATATTTGTGGGAAAAACATAGATTGAGATGTAATATTTTGTTCCAAGCCCAACTCACTGCCTGCAGTATTATTTCATGAAAAACTATTGATGAACTGATTTGGTGTGTGTGATGGAGTCAGACGCAGTGTGCAGTGTACAGTGTACAGTGTACAGTGGACTCTGTTTGACCTGGGCTTATACATATTGCTTTTTCTGTGCAGGGAGAATAAACACTCATATTGCACTTTTTAATATTTAATATTTAGTCTTTCAGTTTTGTTTTGAAGTCCCCGGTCCTCAGATAGTAAGCTTTTCAACCAAACGGCCTCCTTTCCATCGGTAGCCGAAGACGCACACCGCACCAGCGTTCAGACGTTGTTACGACTGCCTTCAGAGACGGCTCCGTGCTGTCTACCTGGTGCTCTCCAAAGCAAACACAATTACGAGATGTCATCTGTGATAGTGTCGCAGATTCTGTTTAAATTATTGTTTATTATTGTACTGTAAGCATTTGTAAAGCCATTGCTGCAGCAGAAATGATGACATCTTTGACTTCTCGGTGTCTTGCTTTTCTGAAGCCACTTCATCAGTGCATTTTGTTTATTGGTAATTCTTTACCTAATGGGGAACTGTTCTTCAAGTGAAGTCAGGCAAAGTAGTATGTTCTCAGTTGTTTTAGGACATTTTACAGAACTGGCATTTTAAGTTCCTGCTGGATTTTATTATGTATTTTGTGGAAACAGAACTGAGCACCTAAACTGGCTTTTTTCCATTCAGGAACGATAATGAATCTTACAGTTTAATTCATTTTATTTATTAAAATCGCAATACCACAAAGGGCGGCCCTTGATGCTGAGTTTACAGGACAGAAAAACATTTTCATTTCACGGGTAAAAAAGCGGTATGTGGGCACCAGTGGACGGGTGGTGTTTGGGTTCTCTATTTATGTATTTCTGTGAAAGTTAATGTGGGCCTTTATTAATCCAAAACCTCATACCTGCCCTCATTAGAAGAAATATAGAGAATTACAAATAAGAAAGCTGCTGCCTTTTTGTAGTATTCTGAGGGGGAAAAGGTTCAATAAAAACCTCTGCAAATGACCGACCCCGTAGAACTGTGTTTTATTTAATGAGAGGCGCTGGACTAAGAGTCTCGGGCAGCAAAGAGATCAAAGTTTACTGTACTAATTATCACCGCCTCTCCCTCCCCCTCTCCCCCCTCCGTCCTCTCTCCCCCTGTTTTATCCTGTTCACAGTCAAAGAATAATGACAAGTGAAATATTGATCTCAGCGAATGCTCTTTGGGAGCTGCTCCTCATGGAGTGAGAAAGTTTTTAAAAATTAACCAGGCCTGTTGTTTTTCATCTGCGTTTGATTTGTCAGAGGTATGGGGGGGGGGGGGGGGGGGTTAAACGCTTATCGTCGTTCTTTTTTTTTTTTCATCTCTTTTTGGGAGATTCCCGGTTTAATTGGCCTGTCAGTCTCAGAACTCTCCCCGTCAGCTTGTCGAACTGCACTTTGCTTCAGTTCTGTGGCTGCGAGACGGGACGCGGGATTGGTCGAGGGACATCCGGACCTGCTCATTGGTCAGTCCTTGTCATGGCACTGAATGAATTGTAAGGGAGATGTTGTGGTTTTCATATACAAATAGTTTGATTAAACAGAAATTCACAATTTTATCATTGGAATTTTCTCCATCTGTGTGTGCACATGCAATATCGAAATTGTTCAGCCTGAGTTAGAATTTAATAATAATAATAATAATAATAATAATAATAATCGTAGTACACTGGTAGATTTAGCAGATAATGCATATACAGTGTATACAGTTACAGTTAAGTTTAATTTCACATGATAAAAATGGTTTGTTTTCTTGTGGCTGTTCCATACAGATTCACCTCAAGTTCTCAGAAAAGGGATGTGATGATAAATTTCTAATTTAATATGAGGCAACATTTAAAATACATTAAGATAACACCTTTTGTCGAAATTCAATCAAATTTAATTCTGTATGTATTTAGCTTATTTTCAGACCAATACTAATAATATATAATTATGTTACAGAGGCTTATCTGCAATTTTAAGCATGTTGAACCTTGGATTATAGCTCATTTTTAAGTTTTGCCTCTCGAGTTTTTTCCTGCCCATATACATTATATTTAAAAATTCCCATTCATTGCTCCGAGTAGATTAAATCAGATGCATTTCCCCATTGCCTTTTACAGTCAATATACCAAGCGCTATGTTTTCATATTTGTAAACAGATTTAAATATTATTTTTTATTGAGAGATAATAAACACCTATATTTATATCATGCGGTGCTTGTGACTGACATTATAGGCCCATGCTGACAGGTGAGCAGGTGTAATCTGGTTATAAAATGTCAGATTGTAAAGATACTAAATTGAGCAACAAAGAAAAGTCCCCTCGTCGGTAGATGATTGCAGTGCTTGGTTTGACCGAGACCTTGAGTTACAATCAGGAATTGGGAGCAGGGTCAGGAGCGCCGTGTCTTTGGAGCGCCGTGTCTTTCGGAGCGCCGTGTCTTTCGGAGCGCCATGTCTTTCGGAGCGCCGTGTCTTTCGGAGCGCCATGTCTTTCGGAGCGCCGTGTCTTTCGGAGCGCCATGTCTTTCGGAGCGCCGTGTCTTTCGGAGCGCCGTGTCTTTCGGAGCGCCGTGTCTTTCGGAGCGCAGTGTCTTTGGAGCGCAGTGTCTTTGGAGCGCAGTGTCTTTGGAGCGCCGTGTCTTTGGAGCGCAGTGTCTTTGGAGCGCAGTGTCTTTGGAGCGCAGTGTCTTTGGAGCGCAGTGTCTTTCGGAGCGCCGTGTCTTTGGAGCGCCGTGTCTTTCGGAGCGCCGTGTCTTTCGGAGCGCGGTGTCTTTGGAGCGCGGTGTCTTTCGGAGCGCGGTGTCTTTCGGAGCGCAGTGTCTTTCGGAGCGCCGTGTTTTTGGAGCGCCGTGTCTTTCGGAGCGCCGTGTCTTTCGGAGCGCAGTGTCTTTGGAGCGCAGTGTCTTTGGAGCGCAGTGTCTTTGGAGCGCAGTGTCTTTGGAGCGCAGTGTCTTTGGAGCGCAGTGTCTTTGGAGCGCAGTGTCTTTCGGAGCGCCGTGTCTTTGGAGCGCCGTGTCTTTCGGAGCGCCGTGTCTTCGGAGCGCCGTGTCTTCGGAACGCCGCCCTGGAGTTTGGTATTCTCGGCCCTCTCGCTCCGTTGTTTCACTGGAGCCCTCGGGAGAGCAGACTGATGATGGGTTTATGGTCCTCCATCTTAAATTATTGAAATGAAGTTAACCTTCACGACGGGACGAGCAGGCAAGCGGCCGCATCCTTTAACTTTTCATTTACAAATTGCGTTTGCAATTACTGTGCGCCGTCCAATGGCATCTGGTGCGTACGGCTGCTGCTCTTCTTCAGGGTCGAGCGCAGACTCCCGCTACCGCCCGAACCTCGCCTTCCGCCCTAAAAGGTCTGCTTTTTCCCTGCTCCTTCTTAAATGTATTTATTTCTTCTCCGAGTGAGATCCTGCTCCGATATAGCAGAATCTGAGTATTGATCCCCCCCGCCCCCTTCCCACAGTCCCCGGCTATCAAATTTTACCTGCTGCCGTATCGGTGATCAATGCCAGCCCAGGCTGGCTGGGAGAGCAGGGCATCATGGGAACTGAGCGCGGCTAAAACCGCCCGATAATCCATTGTGAGCATGCCCAGTACCTGAGCCCTACAGAGCGTGCTCAGGAATGCTAATGCCGTGCGGGGAAATCTCCAGATCGGGCCCCGTGCCCTGCTTCCTGTGGGGCCCCCCGAGTCGTCCTCCATCGGTCCTCCTCTCTGTGCGGGGCCCCCACCCGGCGTGCGTCTGAAGGGCTGTGCGGGGCCCCCACCCGGCGTGCGTCTGAAGGGCTGTGCGGGGCCCCCACCCGGCGTGCGTCTGAAGGGCTGTGCGGGGGGGAATCGATCGGGGGAGGCGCAGAACGGCGGCCCCCATCGCGCCTCCTTTTGTTGCCACCGGTCCTCCCAGGAGGGGACGGGGGTCCCCTCAGAGAGAACGCTCTTTCTCTCTTTCTCTCCGTGTTTATGCTTCTTCCTTCCCTCTTTCTGCTCCTCTCTCGCTCTCTCGCTCCCCCCCCCTTCCACTCCCCTGCACCAGATATGTAACCGGCCATTAAGAGGGGCTATTATTCAAACATTTCCAGTGATCAAAACGTCCATTCGGACCCGGGCGGGATTGATGTTTCTGCGATAAGTCCGGCCGCGGCTCGGATCAATCGCCCGCCCGCTCGCTCGCTCGCTCGGCGAGAGACTGGCACCTTTCTGATCTTTAAAATGTCCGCTTGTTTCCAGCAGCGTCCGTGAGCGAGCAGAAGCCCGTTTATATAGAAAGGGCTCATTATTGGGGATGTTTCTGAGCTCGGCTAAGGCTCCACAGGTTAGTGCGTTATTGTTCCTGCTGCCGATAATGTTATTTCACCGGGCATTCGGCTTTCCAAGCTGCGTGCGCTTTTCAAAAGATTAAGAATGGCGGGAGAGGGAAAAAAAGCTGAGTTGTCCGGCCTCTTTAGGTTATTGCGTTATGTTTTGAAACCAGGGAACAGCAAATAGGATTTAGATACAATGGCATTAAAATAGATCTTGCCATATTAGATGCATGCGATCAATATAGTTCAAAAATCAATATCTTTTAAGGAGCTTTGGCTCTGCACAGAAGGTAGAGAATGTTGGGAAATGGGCCCTGTTTAAACTATTGCGGCGATGCATTCTGAATTTTCCTCGGTCTGCGGGTAGCACTCTTTAAAAGGGGATTTTGGCGTTGTTCATAATTTACATTTAATTTGTAGGTGCCGTTTTTTTCATGCCCTGCGCCATTTTAATTTATTTCAGTCATACTCCATGTGTGGTAAATATGTATTATTCTTTTAAAATACTGTTTTAGGCCCGGCCATGTTTTTGCCATGCTCACCTGAAGCGTGCAATAATTATGGTATAAATTATAAATGATAATGGCAAATATGATAATATAATATTTATATTTATATAATATTTAATATTATACCATTTTGTAAATTTTTAAAAAATAAAATAAAAAATGGCACCAAATTTTGCAAGCATTGTTAGGTTTGGTCATTCTTCAACAAAAGAAAAGAACCTGCTAGGATGCCCTTCAAAAATGATTTATCCTGCAAATAAGTGAACTTGCGAATTAGAATAAAAAAAGCAAAATTAATTCAGTTCCAAGCTATCATTGGTGCAATTTATTTCTGTATAAAGTCAAAATATTCATTGAATACAATAATAACAACAATAAATAAATACAAACAAATAAAATGTGAGTTGCATTGTGTTACATTGTTTTTATTTATAGAATAAAATAAAATATGGTATTGTGTCTCTTCTGGTGTGTGTGAATAAAGGCAAAATTAAATATTGATAGTTCTGATGAGAGGCACAAATATGTTAAAATGAGCAAATAAAAACAATTTTGTAGCAGGCGATACCGTTATTATTTTGGAAATGTCATATTGCGTACCCACACATGATATTTATAAATAGTGTTTATATCTGTTTTCACTCAGTAACTGTGTTCGGTTTGCCCGTACTTTTCACATGAACCGTGCCCCTGAGATTAGATAAAGGATCCACTTGGATCGATGGATTGCTCCAGTAGATCCATAATGATTATTCCTGAATCACAGGGGCTGAGCAAGCATCCTCTTAAGTAAATACATAAATAAATAAATATCATTTTTTAATGCTTTATGGTGTAAGCATAGGCTTATATCTTGGCATTTATTTATATAACATTTTGTCTATCTGTGCCCATGTGAAAAAAGGACTGAAGGTATAAGATTTTTGTTACTGTGTTTTGCCGCTCCATCTTAAAATATTTCAGACTTTATATAAAATACAAGCTGTTGGGGATATGCTGTAGTGATTTGATTATTTAAAACAGCAATGCCACAGGGATTTAGTTTGAATTATATCAGCGAACTGGCTCGCGTTTGAAAATGGTCTCTTTCAAATGAAATGTCTCCTTTTATAAAATGGCGTACAAGGCTACAGCATTGAGCTTTCTAACCACACAGCACGCATATCATTTTGCAAGCTCATCAATATGACATTAATCATTTCAATAGGCCAATCACCACAAGGGTTTCTTAACAGGTCTTTGGCAATGGCATTAGCTGTCTGCTATTTAATGGGTTATACATTCCATTAAGTAGGAGACAGCCGTTTCATAAATGTAGTGAAATGTAGTTTTGGGTTTTATTTTGCAGTCCTTTGAGAAACAGAAATGAGCAGCTCCTGGTTTAGTGATGTGGGCTTGATATGAATGACATGGTGTGTGACCGCATGGTGTGTAGGTGAATGGCACAATAATAACCAGAAACTAGGAAACAGCTAATCTATATGGCCTATTAATTGATTCTAGTATACTCTATGTGTGTAATTTCATGAATAAATAGTAATAATAGTGCCAATATATGTAATTGCTTTCATGAATACAGCTTGCAGCTTTTATGCTATTTTACAATACCTTACATGAACTTATAGTACTTTAAGCTAATTTTCTTAAATAGAATTTTGAGTAAATAGTCATTCCAAAGTGTAAAGCAGTTCATTTGGAAATCGGCTGAAATGTTCTTCATTAGTTATATCACATGTATCAAATAGCAATGATTTGAATCATGTTACATTTCGAATCACACAATATGAACACAATCAATTACGCAATGTAAAATATCACGCTCCTTCTCAAACCTTAGCTCATGTATCACTATATGTATCGGATAACTATTATGCCATGGATTCACCCTCCTTGCTAACAAACGAGTGCACCGCATGTCTCTATTAGACGGCGATGCTCTGTATTGCCTCATTGAGCCGTTAGAGCTGACGTGTACAGTACGTTCAGATGGAGAGCGGGCTCGTTCTCTGTTCAATCGTCGGGAGTTGCGGAGAGTCGCGTGTAAATAAGTTATGGTGCGTTCTGATGAGTGAAGCAGTGACTCCAGGACACTCATCTCCTGAGTGTTTGTGCGGAGCCGCTTAATGGCGGGTCCCTCGCCGTGGAGCCCGCTTTGGGATTAGGTCACCGGCACCGCCTAACCAGCTTAGCGCAGCCAAATTGGGTTTGGGTGGAGGGAGTCAGCCGGGGTCTGAGTGGCAGCAGAGAGGGGGGGGGGTGGCGCTTGGGGGGGGCGGGGGGCGGGGGGGGGGCGGCGGTAATTGGCTTATGGAGGTGGGGGGGGTTAGCGGAGACGCCCTGGCTGCCCAATGATGGGCGAGGAGGGGGTAGGGGCTGATACAGTCCCCGGCAGTTAATAAGATGCAGGGCGTCCGCTGTGGGGGAGGAGCGCCGGTTTGCAGGTGTGCTGATCTCGGCAAACCCGCCGTACCCCAGCCCTAATCGGCTTACCGTGACAACGGGAGGAGGAGGGGGGGGGGGGGGCAAGTAAACGATGAGAGTGGGGTCGGCGGCCGGCGGGGGGGCGGACGTTGGGGGCGATCTGTGCCAGCCCAGGACTAGCTACAGCCGCCCGATTGGGAAATGTTCTGAATTTATGTAGCGCCTTTATCCAAAAATGCTGTACAGTTGTTGCTTCTCATTCACCCATTCACACAAACGCTCACACACCAACGGCAACTGGCTGCCATACAAGGCACCAACCAGCTCGTCAGGAGCATTTGGGGGTTAGGTGTCTTGCTCAGGTGGTGCAGTGGGTAGCACTGCCGCCTCACAGCAAGGAGGTCCTGGGTTCGAATCCCCGTCGGCCAGGGCCTCTCTGTGTGGAGTTTACATGTTCTCCCCGTGTTTGCGTGGGTTTCCTCCGGGTACTCCGGTTTCCTCCCACAGTCCAAAGACATGCAGGTTAGGCTGATTGGAGAGTCTAAATTGGCCATGGGTATGAGTGTGTGAGTGAATGGTGTGTGTGCCCTGCGATGGACTGGCGACCTGTCCAGGGTGTATTCCTGCCTTTCGCCCAATGTATGCTGGGATAGGCTCCAGCCCCCCCTGCGACCCTGTTCAGGATAAGCGCGTTCAGATAATGGATGGATGGATGTCTTGCTCAGGGACACTTCGACCCAGCCCAGGCGGGGGATCGAACTGGCAACCCTCCGACTGCCAGACGACTGCTCTTGTCACCCAATGCCTGCCCTCTGAGGACAGGTCTGCCAGAGAGACGGCTCGCTGTCGATTTCATCCCGTCGGGTTTAAACGTTTTATTGGCTGAGCATACTTCCAGCCTGCAGGTGGGAGGGGGAGGCAGGGCGGTCGTGAGGACCATCACGCCGTTAGGCCGCTTGGTGTGGGAGGGCTGTTTATTTAAAGGCTTTTCGGCCCACTCCCTCACGGTTCTGATCGATCAGGCGGCCGATCAGGCGGCCGATCAATACTCCGCGTTTCCATTCGTCAGTTGCTTGACAACGTGGGGACGTGATGTCATGATTTGGGCGGGAGTCTTCCCCCTTTGTGTCGTGTCTTCGTGTTACTCTGGCTGCGATGACATGGCTCGGCACACACTGACCGTGATGTTCTGGCACTGGTGCCGTGCATTCAGCAGAAAAGGGCTGAAAGAAACGTCCCCTGATCTGTCTCCCGTAGAGTCCGTAGAGTCACACAGTCTGGGCCCTGTAGAGTCACACAGTCTGGGCCCTGTAGAGTCACACAGTCTGGGCCCTGTAGAGTCACACAGTCTGGGCCCTGTAGAGTCACACAGTCTGGGCCCTGTAGAGTCACACAGTCTGGGCCCTGTAGAGTCACACAGTCTGGGCCCTGTAGAGTCACACAGTCTGGGCCCTGTAGAGTCACACAGTCTGGGCCCTGTAGAGTCACACAGTCTGCCCTGTAGAGTCACACAGTCTGCCCTGTAGAGTCACACAGTCTGGGCCCTGTAGAGTCACACAGTCTGGGCCCTGTAGAGTCACACAGTCTGGGCCCTGTAGAGTCACACAGTCTGGGCCCTGTAGAGTCACACAGTCTGGGCCCTGTAGAGTCACACAGTCTGGGCCCTGTAGAGTCACACAGTCTGCCCTGTAGAGTCACACAGTCTGCCCTGTAGAGTCAGATGCCTGGGCTTAGTGATGAAGATGAAGCAGCCTCACTTATTCACCATTCAGTGTGCATTTACATTACTGTGGAAAGTGGCTACTGTGTGCTAATACTGTGTGTTTGGTGAGTTAGCCTGTGTATGTTATCTGGCCGTTACCCGTACGCGTGGCTGTCTGCTTGGGCACAAGGCTGCTCAGCGTGCAGGACTGTCTGTGAGGTTTTAGGCTGATCAGCGTGCAGGACTGTCTGTGAGGTTTTAGGCTGTTGTTTCCACTGCGGAGATTTCCCTGATGATCCCGGCTGACGGACAGGGGTGGATTTTCCAAATAAATAAATTCCAGTCATGAAACCCCGTAAGGCTATCATTGCACTCCTTATGGAAAAAAAGACAACGGAAGCACTGTAAATAACTTTATCCTAGGAAAATCTGGCAGCTTGCTGTGTGGTGTTTTTTCCTTTGTGAGGGGGGTGGTGGGACTTCCTGTAAACCAGTATCTTGGCTTGGTTTCTGTAATCAAACCAGAGAAAACTAAAGAAAATGTAAATACATATATATCAGAGGATAAATATTCCTTTTATTGTCTGATTTTTCTTCATGTAGGTTTGTGCTGTGCACATTTTTGATACAGTTTATTCTGTTGATGGTAAATGAAAACAAATCTGCTGTATAAAACTTAAAGGAAGAGTTGTTGATGTTGTTGATGTTTCGTGTAAAGTAATAGCAGTGGTTGTGTTGGTTGTTGTTATTATTAGTAGTAGTATTAGTACTTTATTTTAAATTATTCACACCATTTGCATTATTTGCCCATTTTTCTCAGATGACGCAATGTGGGCTTCCCATAGAAACCTGACGGCCTGTAGATACAGGTGCCTAATGCACTGCCTGCATGGAAATATTTCTGCCTGTATGGAAGTTTGTTCCATACCTTGGTTTTCCATTTCCTCATGAAGATCCCATTCTTCATTTACACTTTATGATTCATGTTTATATACCTGTTGCTGCTGGCTTATGCCTCCTTATAATTAAGGTTTTTATAGGTTTCTATTTATTTAGTTTTATCAGTTTTGTTCCGGGCGTGTCTTGCGTTGTTATGAGATGTTTTTCTCAATATACACCTCTCTACAAAAAGATTATGAACAGTGTAAAACGCAAGATTTATGTCATGTCCTGCAGCAGTCAGCTTTACTCGGTAAAAATGTGTGTTTCATATCTCTGGAATCAATAGTATGTTGGTTTCACCAACTCTTAAAAATTTGTAAGACCGATTAGATGTTCTGTGCTCTGTCTCGACTGTCCTGATCTGTGTGTGAGCGTGTGTGTGCGTGTGCGTGTGCGTGTGCGTGTGCGTGTGCGTGTGAGTGTGAGTGTGAGTGTGAGTGTGAGTGTGAGTGTGCGTGTGCATGTGCGTGTGTTTGAGTGTGGGCGTGTGTGTGTGAGTGTGAGTGTGAGTGTGAGTGTGAGCATGGGCATGTGTGTGTGTGTGTGTGTGTGTGTGTGTGTGTGTGTGTGTGTGTGTGAGAGAGAGTGAGTGTGTGCGTTTGAGAGTGAGCGTATGCGTGTGTGGGCATTTGTGTGTGTGTGTGTGTGTTTGAGAGAGAGTGTGTGTGTGTGAGTGTGAGTGTGCATGTGTGTGTTTGAGAGCGCGTGTGTGTGTCCGATTTGGCGTTAACAAGGAAACAGTAGATTAACAATTAACAGAAAGATTTTACTGCCGAAAGAAGTGTTGATGAAGCTGCGTTTCAAGATACAATGCCCAAATACGCATTCATATTTTACTCGGATGTGAGAGAGAAGTGTGTTGCTCATAAAATAAAGGGAGAGCGGGTTTCAAACTTCAGAACTTGCCTCATCAGTGCGGTCTAATTCAGTTAGAGTGGGTTGTAGACTAACCGTATGAATGAATTAGAAATCCCTAATCCAGTTACGCATGGCTCAGGCCAACACAGAATGACTGCGAGCTCTCTAAGCCGGCTGAAGAGGCTCTTATGTAAATGTAGAGAAATTACTAATGCCAACGGCACTGCAACTTTCCCTAGTCCTAATCCCCTTCACGTGCCCACCCCACCCCACCCTGCGCACAGTGCTACGGTCACATCAGGGTACGCTGCAGACTGCCGGGAGTACACACTGTGCAGAGTGTTCGCTAACTCTGTGTACGCTTGATCCAGTTAGCAACGGCCACTGCAGGAGGCATTCCACCACTTCCTGTGCTCCGAGACACACAGAGCAGTGTTTTACGTCCTGGAACAGACTGAATTAAGCTGCACCATAGATTTGAACATAATTAGTTTATTTATTGTTATTATTCATTTTGTTTTATATTGCCATTGTCAATATTGTGACATGGATCTTGACTTCCTGCTTGCTATGTAATGCGGTGTTTTTAATCTTGTTGGAGGGTTGTTGGACTTTTCTGGGCAGAAAAGTAGAATATTGCCTTCGAGGGTTCCTGTAACTATAGTCTGCATAAAGGAGGAAAACATTTTTTTTCTTTGTGGGGGGCGAAGCGAAATGTTACAAAAGATACAAAACAATGTTGTGTATCTTCTCTGACACAGAGTAGCAGTTTGTAATAATAATAATAACAATAAAAACAGTAATAATTATAATAATAATTGTCACCATAACATTTACTATTATTATTTACAATTTAGCTGACAATTTATCCAAAGTGACTTACAGTTGATAAGACTATGCAGGTGAGAATCCCCCGTGGAGCAATGTGGGGTTAAGGGCCTTGCTCAAGGGCCCAACAGCTGTGCGGATCTTATGCGTGCTACACCGGGACTTGAATCACCAACCTTCTGGGTTCCAGTCATGTACTTTAGCCACTAGCTGAGTGTGCAAAGAAGAACTTCTGCAGTTTGTCAACAAATAGAGGACCATAGGGATTTTCGACACACTTCCCTGCATACAAACACCTACAAAAATGAGTTTTAATATGCATGTCTTAATGGATATTAGCTGGGTCGTTTTTTCATATTTCCTCATATGATAGATGCGATGATAAATGCTTGCTATAGCTCTTTTTAAGTTCTCGTGAGAATAGAAGCAAAATATATTCTCATTAACGTGTGCACTTGACACAAACATGTCAAGCTGTTATCATTGCTTTTAATTTCAGGTCGTTGACCCTGATAGCCAGACCGGGAGCAGTCAATAAGCACTCATTACCCCGTGTGATTAGTCTGGTATGAGTCAGAACTGAAGGCAATTGTGTTGTCCCGGTCAGTTTGGGTTCTGTCTCCTAGTGTGGCAGACTGGACCGCCTGGGAGAGGAGAGAGGAGAGGAAGAGAGAGGAGGACAGAGAGGAGAGAGGGAGAAGAAGAGAGAGGGAGAGAGGAGAGCGGAGAGGAGGAGAGAGGAGAGAGCAGAGGGGAGAGAGGGGAGAGAGGGGAGGGAGGAGGAGAGAGGAGGAGAGAGGAGAGCAGAGAGGGGAGAGTGGAGAGGAGGAGAGAGGAGAGGAGAACAGAGGGGAGAGAGGGGAGGGAGGGGAGGGAGGGGAGGGAGGAGGAGAGAGGAGTAGAGGGAGAAGAAGAGAGAAGGAGAGAGAAGGAGAGAGAAGGAGAGAGAAGGAGAGGGGGTATAAGAGCCTGTCTGGAGCCAGGCCCGTTTTGGAGGGGGCGATGCCTCAGCCTCTCTGGACTGTTATTTGGGATTATTAATTTTCGCCCTCTGATTGGGTAATCAACTGTCTTGTCAGGAAAATGGATCTGCGTGTCAGCCGGTCGCGATGATTAAACACCGCGTCCCAGCCGCGAGAAATACCCAACCCTCTGTGGACCGGCGGCCTGCGGAGGGCGGGAGCGACTCCTCGCTCTCCGTTATTACTTTTCTCTTCCTCCTCTTCCTTGTCTTAAAGAGTTGATTCAGAGTGATGTATGAACTTGTGTCTCTGCCTGACAGACACCAGGAGACGAGTAATGTGGCTGAAGTAAGATGGCTTGGCGGGGTGCGGGGACAATTAAAACGGGCCAGTGGTGTTCGTACAGTGCAGGACATCTGGAGCTGAACATGGGTCTGCTAAACTACATTTGAGCTGCCATTTTGGGTGTCGGTTGGTTGGTCAGTAGGGGGGGCTCTTTTGCTCAGTTGGACTTGATTGAGGCTTTTAAATTCATTAAAGGGATCCATTAAAGGGAATCGACTGCAGTTCACTTAATAAAGTGAACTACAGGCGATTCTTCAGGGTGAGTTCGGTTAGCAGAAAGAGGGGGCATAAACAGAAATTGGATAAATTCCACACAGATATGAGGAAGTATTTTTTCCACTCTCTTCTTTAAAAGTGCTTTGAGGACTGCTATTGAAATGCAATGGATTTCAGTAATTCTTTTTTATTCTTTTATTTTTTGGTTAGTCATTGTTAATTGTTTGCCTTCATGATTTGAAAATGGCTCTGACAGTTGCCATGGATACGGGCTGAATTATTCCGATAGTCATAAGTGAAATTACCTCGGCTCACAGTGAAGTTTACAGTCATTCTTTTTGCGATGAATTGCTAATGGGTACATAATGGTAATGGGAGTGAGATATTGAAAAAGGCAGGCTTGAATGAGGCCCAGGAACTGGCTCTGTTTGTAAAACACATCATGAAAAAAAGAACATTTTAAAGATAATAGATGAAAGATTATGTAGAACATTAAGTTCTATATAGTTATTCTGTCCAGTTATTTGCTTGTGATTTTTTTTGCGTGTCCATCAGCTGCGTTCTTCCATTAAATGTGGACACAGAGTGTTTTTTCAGCCGTTCTGCTGTGTTTGGACTGTGTGTGTATGCAGTGGTCTGCAGTTTACAGTCCTAATGCACACTAAAAGATGACTCCTCAACTGAAATACACACACACACACACACAAACAGATGTATGCACGCACATAGACACACTCACTTATACACACGTATACCCAAGCACGCACACATGCACACATGCACGCATATATACACAGACACAGGCACGCATATATACACAGACACAGGCACGCATGCATACCCAAGCACACACACATGCACACATGCACGCATATATACACAGACACAGGCACGCATGCATACCCAAGCACACACACATGCACACATGCACGCATATATACACAGACACAGGCACGCATGCATACACAAGCACACACACATGCACACATGCACGCATATATACACAGACACAGGCACGCATGCATACACAAGCACACACACATGCACACATGCACGCATATATACACAGACACAGGCACGCATGCATACACAAACACACACACGCACACCCCAACAACAAAAGCGCAGACTCTCAAATGACACCCTGGGTGAAATAGTGTCTGAACATACAGCCCTTATGAAATGACGGTTTCGGTCTGCCAGTCTGATTATTGCCCTGGGGGGGTCGGATCGGAATTTGGGTTCGTTTGCACGGCCTCGGTCCCCGACGCCCCCCTCACACACCCCCTGCCCACGCCTCCCCTCCCCTCAGCAGCGTGGTCCAGGGACTGCCCCGCCCGGGCCCTGGTGTTGTGTTTCCTCCAGGAAAGGCCCACGTGGCGCGGGGCGGTGAGGAGCCCGGGGGCCTGGGGCCCGCGCCTATCGATCGGGCCCCCCGGGCGAGCCTCCCCAGTCCTGCAGCTGTCTGCCCGGCCCCGAGCACTGCTGCTGGCCCACATTAGAGCTCAGATCCATAACCCCGTGCTCAGCCAGGCAGGGGAGAGGCCGGCCCCAACGCGCTCAAACAATCTCACCGTCCACCGCGGTCGTCCATTCATCTTCATCTGGGAGCGGCGCCCCGGCCCCTCCCTCCCTCCCTCCCTCCCTCCCTCCCTGTGACCCCCCCCTCCCTCCCTCCCTCCCTGTGACCCCCCTGCAGCGAGGGATTAAGCAGGAGGGGGGTGTGTGGCCAGTGGGGCTATCTGCAGAGGTCAGGTGACCATGCGGTCAGTTCACAGCACACAGTCCCTATCTGGGCCTTTGTTCCCACGGAAAAGTAAATCCTTGCGTGGGCGTTTGTGAGTGTGTGTGCGCATACAAGCGTGTTTATGTCTAACGTGCATATGTGTGTGTGTAGGTGTGCATACACGTGGTTGTGTGTGTGTGTCTTTTTTTTCTTAACATTATTTATTTGTGAGTGTTTGTGTCAATCTGTGTGTGTGTGTGTCTAATGTGTGTGTGTGCATGTGTGTAAGTAGGTGTGTTTTGGCTTCATGTAAGTGTGTGTCACACGGTGTCACACGGTGTTGTACAGGTGTGTGTTTGGCCCTGTGTAAGTGTGTGTGACACGGTGTTGTACAGTGCGTGTGTTTGGCCCTGTGTAAGTGTGTGTCACACGGTGTTGTACAGGTGTGTGTTTGGCCCTGTGTAAGTGTGTGTCATACGGTGTTGTACAGGTGTGTGTTTGGCCCTGTGTAAGTGTGTGTGACACGGTGTTGTACAGTGCGTGTGTTTGGCCCTGTGTAAGTGTGTGTCATACGGTGTTGTACAGGTGTGTGTTTGGCCCTGTGTAAGTGTGTGTCACACGGTGTTGTACAGGTGTGTGTTTGGCCCTGTGTAAGTGTGTGTCACACGGTGTTGTACAGGTGTGTGTTTGGCCCTGTGTAAGTGTGTGTCATACGGTGTTGTACACCGTGTTTGGCCCTGTGTAAGTGTGTGTCACACGGTGTTGTACAGGTGTGTGTTTGGCCCTGTGTAAGTGTGTGTCATACGGTGTTGTACACCGTGTTTGGCCCTGTGTAAGTGTGTGTCACACGGTGTTGTACAGGTGTGTGTTTGGCCCTGTGTAAGTGTGTGTCACACGGTGTTGTACACCGTGTTTGGCCCTGTGTAAGTGTGTGTCATACGGTGTTGTACACCGTGTTTGGCCCTGTGTAAGTGTGTGTCATACGGTGTTGTACAGGTGTGTGTTTGGCCCTGTGTAAGTGTGTGTCACACGGTGTTGTACAGGTGTGTTTGGCCCTGTGTAAGTGTGTGTCATACGGTGTTGTACACCGTGTTTGGCCCTGTGTAAGTGTGTGTCACACGGTGTTGTACACCGTGTTTGGCCCTGTGTAAGTGTGTGTCATACGGTGTTGTACACCGTGTTTGGCCCTGTGTAAGTGTGTGTCACACGGTGTTGTACACCGTGTTTGGCCCTGTGTAAGTGTGTGTCATACGGTGTTGTACACCGTGTTTGGCCCTGTGTAAGTGTGTGTCACACGGTGTTGTACACCGTGTTTGGCCCTGTGTAAGTGTGTGTCACATGGTGTTGTACAGGTGTGTTTGGCCCTGTGTAAGTGTGTGTCATACGGTGTTGTACACCGTGTTTGGCCCTGTGTAAGTGTGTGTCACACGGTGTTGTACAGGTGTGTGTTTGGCCCTGTGTAAGTGTGTGTCATACGGTGTTGTACACCGTGTTTGGCCCTGTGTAAGTGTGTGTCACACGGTGTTGTACACCGTGTTTGGCCCTGTGTAAGTGTGTGTCACACGGTGTTGTACAGGTGTGTTTGGCCCTGTGTAAGTGTGTGTCACACGGTGTTGTACAGGTGTGTTTGGCCCTGTGTAAGTGTGTGTCATACGGTGTTGTACACCGTGTTTGGCCCTGTGTAAGTGTGTGTCACACGGTGTTGTACAGGTGTGTGTTTGGCCCTGTGTAAGTGTGTGTCATACGGTGTTGTACACCGTGTTTGGCCCTGTGTAAGTGTGTGTCATACGGTGTTGTACACCGTGTTTGGCCCTGTGTAAGTGTGTGTCACACGGTGTTGTACAGGTGTGTTTGGCCCTGTGTAAGTGTGTGTCATACGGTGTTGTACAGGTGTGTGTTTGGCCCTGTGTAAGTGTGTGTCATACGGTGTTGTACACCGTGTTTGGCCCTGTGTAAGTGTGTGTCACACGGTGTTGTACAGGTGTGTTTGGCCCTGTGTAAGTGTGTGTCACACGGTGTTGTACAGGTGTGTGTTTGGCCCTGTGTAAGTGTGTGTCACACGGTGTTGTACAGGTGTGTTTGGCCCTGTGTAAGTGTGTGTCACACGGTGTTGTACAGGTGTGTTTGGCCCTGTGTAAGTGTGTGTCATATGGTGTTGTACACCGTGTTTGGCCCTGTGTAAGTGTGTGTCATACGGTGTTGTACACCGTGTTTGGCCCTGTGTAAGTGTGTGTCACACGGTGTTGTACAGGTGTGTGTTTGGCCCTGTGTAAGTGTGTGTGACACGGTGTTGTACAGTGCGTGTTTGGCCCTGTGTAAGTGTGTGTCATACGGTGTTGTACACCGTGTTTGGCCCTGTGTAAGTGTGTGTCATACGGTGTTGTACACCGTGTTTGGCCCTGTGTAAGTGTGTGTCACACGGTGTTGTACAGGTGTGTTTGGCCCTGTGTAAGTGTGTGTCATACGGTGTTGTACACCGTGTTTGGCCCTGTGTAAGTGTGTGTCACACGGTGTTGTACAGTGCGTGTCTGGGCCCAGCTCTGCTGGAGCAGCTGTAGCAGGGGAGGTCCACTCTTGTCCATGTTTCGGCTCACGGACAATAGCCCCATGCCCCCCTCACTTCCGAAAAGAGAGGCCCCTCATTGTGAGAGAGGGGCTGGGCCATTAAGGAGGGCCCCTCTGAGCGCACGTGCCCGTTCCGGGGAGGGCCGTTGCCATGGTCACAGGGAGGGGGGGTGTTCAGTGGGCGTGTGGTACAGTAGGAGACGTTGCCGTTTGCCGCGGCACTTCTATGCCTTATTTCAGGAAGCATATGACGCCAGGATTTGTAGTCTGTACAGCGCGTCTGTTTGTCACATTGTGTCGCTTGTTTGTATGAAATCTAAATGATACGAATGGCGTTGTGTGTAGTTTAGCATCGCCATGCCTGTCATAGCACAGCCTTATTTTCACTCAAAAATACTTATTTTTATTTTTTTAAATACATGATTTAAGAGACCACTTTTTAAATAATGCTATCTTATTTTAGTTTATGAATCTGCATGAAGACATTGGATGTGTTTTATCATGAAAGATGGGATAGTCTTTCTCATGATAAAATGGCAAAGAAGCATATGATGCATAAGCCCCTTTTCTTATTTTTTTACGGATAATAATAATAATTGACTGAAGTTAAAATTTTGTTACATGGATTTTTTTAAAAGGGATTTAAGATGCTTCAAAATATTCTTTCAGTATTATTTTTACTGGGAAAGTGGAGCACTGAAAGCCTGTCTGTTTATGCTTATTTTTGTGATACTTGTATCTCTCAAATACGCGCACGCACACACACACACACACCCAAATACCTGTACATGCACGCACATACACACACACACACACACACACACACACACACACACACCCACACCCTTGTCCACACTAATATTCTATATACTGTTCTTCATACATGCTAATATTAGTTGCAAATACAAGCGTACAGTGCCAAGGCTCTGTTTGTTTAGAGAAGCCAGTCCCGGCATTGGCTTCCTTTTCTCTCTGTTTTGGTCTTTTACTGGTGTCCTTGAACCCTTGATATCACATGTTACCTGATTGGTTGAGATGAAGCTGCCTGAAAGGGTCATGTAAAGGGTAAAGGGTAAAGGTTCACGTCCTGGCTGCAGGCCGACAGACGTACCTGGGGAGGTTATAAAAACGACCCGGTCATCTGCCCTCAGTGTCAGAGCAGCTGGGTTTGGTTTCTAATCCCCTCCTCTCCTCTCTCCCCCCTCCCCCCTCCCCCCTCCGTCTCCAGGATGTCTGTCCAACCTGCCGCCCAACGCCAAGAAGATCTCCAACTCCTACGAGGAGCGTCGCAAGCAGGCCACCGCCATCGTCCTGCTGGGAGTCATCGGCGCCGAGTTTGGCGCCGAGATCGAGCCGCCGAAGCTGCCGTCCCGCGCCCGCGCGTCCGCCCAGGGGTCCACCCAGGCCCCCGACGGCTTCGGCCTCACCACCGGGGGCTCCAACTACTCCCTGGCCCGCCATACCTGTGAGTGGGAAGCTCTCCCCGCCCGGCCGCCCCGTCCGCCTTCCCAGAAACCCGGCTCTGTGTCGCCATCGATCTTCTTCTGTGGTGCCGCAAAGATTTTTGGCTACAGAAGAACTGAGTCGCAGTGTATTGAATTGCAATGTTTGCCCTTCTTTTTTTTTTTTTTGGTTGATTGGGAGCGGGGGTGGGATGGGGGGGGGGGTTGGCGGTGGTTAAGAAATTGAAACCCTTAATGTCTGAGAATTTCATATTTATTGGAAGTATTGTCATATATAGCTCGTCTCTTTGCTTTTTTTAGTTTTATTATTAGTATTATGGTGATGATTATTTTTATTATCACCACTGACCTACATCCCAGTGTACATTTTTATGCATTTATATGCATTCCAGACTTCCCTGTAAGTATTAACACTGAATTCGCTCCTACCTCTGTGGGCTGCCAGTGGTACAACACGTGTCTCATCATGAGGGGCAATTGGTGACAATGATGAGACGAAATGCGCTGGAATCAGTCTGTTAAATGAAGTGGCGCTGATCCTACATGAAGTATAAAATGAACAAAGTAATGGACTGCACTGCTGCACTGCTGTTAGCCTGTGGGTGTGGAGGGAGGGTGGGTGTTAGCGTTAGCCTGTGTGTGTGGAGGGAGGGAGGGTGTTAGCGTTAGCCTGTGGGTGTGGAGGGAGGGTGGGTGTTAGCGTTAGCCTGTGGGTGTGGAGGGAGGGTGGGTGTTAGCGTTAGCCTGTGTGTGTGGAGGGAGGGAGGGTGTTAGCGTTAGCCTGTGGGTGTGGAGGGAGGGTGGGTGTTAGCGTTAGCCTGTGTGTGTGGAGGGAGGGTGGG
Organism: Conger conger; assembly: GCF_963514075.1. Classification (NCBI taxonomy): domain Eukaryota; kingdom Metazoa; phylum Chordata; class Actinopteri; order Anguilliformes; family Congridae; genus Conger; species Conger conger. The sequence continues at coordinate 3,324,354 of NC_083771.1, forward strand.
TGTTAGCGTTAGCCTGTGGGTGTGGAGGGAGGGTGGGTGTTAGCGTTAGCCTGTGGGTGTGGAGGGAGGGTGGGTGTTAGCGTTAGCCTGTGGGTGTGGAGGGAGGGTGGGTGTTAGCGTTAGCCTGTGGGTGTGGAGGGAGGGTGGGTGTTAGCGTTAGCCTGTGTGTGTGGAGGGAGGGTGGGTGTTAGCGTTAGCCTGTGGGTGTGGAGGGAGTGTGGCTGGGTCTGCAGTTCTGTGTGTCCTGTGGCTAGGGACGCTCTTGCTTTCACGCTTTGCAAAGCGGACTGTGCTTGAGAACAGGGATCAGTCATAGCTGGGGGGCCCTGGAGAGCCTGGGGAGGCTGATAACCCAGCGCGGTGGAGCGGGGGGCAGAGACCTCCACACCACACCGCCTGCTCAGAGAACATCACAGAGCCAGACCACACTGCCATTATTCAAAACCTGGGGAGAGAGAAAGAGAAGGACAGGGAAAGAAAGAAAGAAAAAGCAAGAGAAGGAGAGAAAAAGAAAAAGAACACATTTTGTTTGCCAAGTCATATTTGTGCTTGTGTTCTTTTAAAATATCTGAAACTACTATATATTTAGTATGATCTACCATTCGTGGCAGCTGGTTAAAAATGTTTGTTTTTTTTCCTCACAAACCCATGTAGCTCACTTCAAAAACATGTTAATGCTGATAATTAACTATTTGATATGCATAATATTGAACTGTTTTGACAGGAGTCCATATTGCAGCATAGTAGCTCCGAGCTATATGATGAATGTATGCTGGTTTGCAGATGTAGAGTGCCGGTGGTAATTACTGTTCAGATAGAATGGATGCTCTGGGTCGTTTTATAACAGTGCTGCCAGTGGAGGCCTTCTGTGGCCGAGCCTTAATGTGAAAGTATCACAAGCAGCCAATCAAAGCCTGAAACACACTCCACATTCTCAGAGACCTGTCCTGCCTAACCCACTCGAAATAGATTAAAAAATGGTTGGCATTTATATAGCACCTTTATCCAAAGCGCTGTATAATTGATGCTTCTCATTCAGCCATTCATACACACACTCACACACCGACGGCGATTGGCTGCCATGCAAGGCAACAACCACCTCGTCAGGAGCGTTTGTGGGTTAGGTGTCTTGCTCAGGGAAACTTAGACACACCCAGGGCAGGATCGAACCGGCAACTCTCCGACTGCCAGACGACCGCTCTTACCGCCTGAGCCAATGTCACCCCATACTAGCTGTCCCGAACGCGGTGGGGAACAGTAACGGTCATTTTGGATGGCGTAGACAGCTGCTGTATGTGTGGTGAGATGAAGTATTCAGGAGTGAGTTTTCTAGTTTGTTTCATGTTGCTTGGTGAGTTTTCTAGTTTGTTTCATGTTACATTACATTATGTGGCGTATGTTGAGGGTGAGGGTTTGAGGAGGTCATTAAACTGTAAAAGCCCCTTAGTTCACTGTGTTCTGGGAGAGCGTGGTGGAGGCACCTGCAATATTCACCAAGGTAAGAGTGTTTCATGTTCTTCCCTAGCCTCAGAAACACGCTCGCGCACTGCAGTGTGAGTGTGAGTGCATGTGTGTCAGTGTGAGTGCATGTGTGTGTGCGTGCATGTGTGAGTGTGAGTGTGAGTGTGTGTGTGTGTGTGTCAGTGTGAGTGTGAGTGTGTGTGTGTGTCTGTGTGTGTGTGTGTGTGTGTGTGAGTGTGTGTGTGAGTGTGAGTGTGAGTGTGAGTGTGAGTGTGAGTGTGAGTGTGAGTGTGAGTGTGAGTGTGTCAGTGTGAGTGTGAGTGTGAGTGTGAGTGTGAGTGAGAGTGAGAGTGAGAGTGTGTGTGTGTGAGTGAGTGAGTGAGTGAGTGAGTGAGTGAGTGAGTGAGTGAGTGAGTGAGTGAGTGAGTGAGTGAGTGAGTGAGTGAGTGAGTGAGTGAGTGAGTGAGTGAGTGAGTGAGTGAGCGAGCGAGTGCGAGCGAGCGAGAGCGTGAGTGTGTATGTGTGAGAGTGTGTGCGCGTGCGTGTGTGTGAGTTAGTGTGTGTGTGTGTGTGTGTGTGTGTGTGTGCATGCATGCATGTGTGTGAGTTAGTGTGTGTGTGTGTGTGTGTGTGTGTGTGTGCATGCATGCATGTGTGTGAGTGAGTGTGTGTGTGAGTGTGTGTGTGAGTGTGTGAGTGTGTGTGAGCGAGCGAGCGAGTGAGCGAGTGAGTGAGTGAGTGAGTGAGTGAGTGAGTGAGTGAGTGAGTGAGTGAGTGAGTGAGTGAGTGAGTGAGTGAGTGAGTGAGTGCATGTGTGTGAGTGTGTGAGTGTGTGTGTGAGCGAGTGAGCGTGTGTGTGCGTGCATGTGTGAGTGTGTGTGTGTGTGAGAGCGCGTGTGTGTGCCGTACTGTATAGCATGTAGCATGTTGACATTAAACCTCACCAGGCGGTGTTCCTTTGGGTCTGGTGGAGACGTGCTGTTTTTGGTTTCAGTGACTCACTGAACCCCCTCACTCCGTTCTGCTGTGCAGACTCTCCCCGGTTAAGGAGGCGCGCACCTCAGTAATCTATACATCTGTCGCCCATGCTTGGGTGTCTGCCATCGATAATCCATGCGATTGGCCCACTGTTCTCAGCGTGCCATAGATAATCGATGTGATTGGCTCACTGTTCTCAGCGGGTGTTCAGTGTGGCCCTGCACCGAAATCCTATAAGAGTAGAATCCGTTTTTTCCTGAGAGCCGATAAACAATGTAACCACACAATAATATGTTCCTGATCCCCGGTACCGGACTTTGTGTAAGGTAATATCTTTCTGCCTCATTGAAGTCATGTGACCCTGCAAGCAAAGAGAGGAGCATGGGTGTTGCAGTCTGAATATTTGTCTGTGCAATATAGAAGAGGAGTGTGCATGATTTAGATATCAACGCCATTATAGTGTGTCTCTGACAGTGATTAATTAAGCAGTCAAAAAATAATTTGCCATTTTCATCTTGTATTTTCATTCACGTTGTATGCTTTGAAAACAGCCGTGATAGAGTTACTGTTGAGTTTTTAACATTCGCGCTGAAGAGGTAGCACCTGCATCGTGCTAATATTAATAAGCACCAGGTCTTTACTTTCTATCATCAGCCTTTTACCACGGCTGTGCTCCCATACCCAGACCAATGCACATAAGCAAGACCTAATTACACCTCCATTGGCACTGTACTTGATCTCTAGTAGTCTTTAATTAATCCGCAGCTGTCCCGCTGTCCGAGAATAATTTAGTTTAGGCCTCGTAGGTGTCAGCGAAGGCCGTCTGCTGCACCATGCTGCCATTTTATAAACAGAGCCGAGAGCAAGCCCCTGCCCCGTTACTGATGTGCTTGTTTACCTCTCTCTGTCTCTCCCTTTCTCTCCCCTCTCTCTCACTCTCTCTCCCTCTATCTCCTCTCTCTCACTCCCTCTCACTCTATCTCCTCTCTCTCACTCTCTCTCCCTCTATCTCCTCCCTCCCTCTCTCCCTCTCCTCTCTCTGTGCTTTCTCTTTCCTTCTCTCTCCTCTCTTTTTCTCTCCCTCTCCTTTCTCTCGCTCCTCTCTCTCTTCCTCTCTCCCTCTTTCCTCCTCTCCATCTCTCCCTGTGGTGAGTAACGGGCTGGGTTTAATTGCCCTGGACAGCCCTCAGGGCAGGAATTACACTGCAGGCTAACGAGGATGCTGAGGGATGCAGGGCGGCCTCCCCTCTGAAACGTGATTATATTCGGGGATGTCAGAGAGAGCATTAGGAGCTGTCTAAGATGATGGAGGTGATTGTGTCCCCCCCCCCCCCCCGCTCACTCCGCTGCCTTCCCCAGTCATGGGAGGCACGTCCTCCCACTAGAGCGGGGCCGCAGGGGACTCTGGGATAGGGGGAAGGGTGTTGCCTGTCAGCCAGTCACCTCAGACTTCCCGGTTTGGGAAGGAGACTGGCGGTACATGGGCTGAGAGGTGTAGAGAAGAGGGCAGGAAAACCCAAAGTAGAAGACTTCTTTCATCGCGTGCTCTTTGTTTTGTTCGCCCGGACTCGCTCAATTAAAGTGGAATGTCTCTCCTGTTTCAGTTTCCCATAACAGCGCGAGCCAGCGATGGTCTGTTCGATCTCGCCGTGTCGGAGAGGTGTGAAGGGAGTGAAAGTAGCTAAAATGTTAATGTTTTATTACAAATGAAGGCTAAAATATTTAACTTACTCGTATATAAATTAGAACTGTATGGAAGTATGCATACCTTTATATGCTTACGGAGATGTGTGGTGGCTACATTCACTGTATTCGGTGAGGTGTTTTGGCTTGAAATGTGAGTTATAGTTACATTATTAATATAAAGTTCCCAAGATGAACGCACCTGAAGCCATCCTCTGAAAGGGTTGTTAAAGTGAAACCAAAATAATCTTTGCTCTTGATGTTTTAACTTCTGACACAGAGACGAAGAACCCAACGTGAAGTGGAGCGCATTCAAACCATTTAACACTGTGGTTTACACACTTATACCATTTGCCAAACATTAAAATGCTGTAAAAGGAGAGTTTGTTAATATTCTGTTGCAATCCTACCCCCAAACACTGAACTTTTTTTGCTGCCATTAACTATTTACAAAGGTGTGTTACTAGGCTTGCTGCTGTTTCAGCATGTTGCGAGGGTTATACTGTATAGGGTGGATATGAATTCAGAGCGGTGATTAAACGTGACTGGAATAACTGTATGTGTGCGCTATACGCTTCTAACACATACCTTACAGCCAAGCAGTTGTTGCTGGTTTTCCGGTCTGCCAAAATTTCTGCCCAGTGCCGAGTGGTGGCTTACATTTGTGCCAACACTGGGGCTCGAACCACCCACCTTCCAGGTCCCAGTCATGTACCTTAGCCACCAGGCTACAGGCTGCCCCAGTCATGTACCTTAGCCACTAGGCTACAGGCTGCCCCAGTTATGTACCTTAGCCACTAGGCTACAGGCTGCCCCAGTCATGTACCTCAGCCACTAGGCTACAGCCTGCCCCACTCATGTACCTTAGCCACTAGGCTACAGGCTGCCCCACTCATGTACCTTAGCCACTAGGCTACAGGCTGCCCCAGTCATGTACCTTAGCCACTAGGCTACAGGCTGCCCCAGTCATGTACCTCAGCCACTAGGCTACAGGCTGCCCCAGTCATGTACCTTAGCCACTAGGCTACAGGCTGTCCCAGTCATGTACCTTAGCCACTAGGCTACAGGCTGCCCCAGTTATGTACCTTAGCCACTAGGCTACAGGCTGCCCCAGTCATGTACCTTAGCCACTAGGCTACAGGCTGCCCCAGTCATGTACCTTAGCCACTAGGCTACAGGCTGCCCCAGTCATGTACCTTAGCCACTAGGCTACAGGCTGCCCCAGTCATGTACCTTAGCCACTAGGCTACAGGCTGCCCCAGTCATGTACCTTAGCCACTAGGCTACAGGCTGCCCCAGTCATGTACCTTAGCCACTAGGCTACAGGCTGCCCCAGTCATGTACCTTAGCCACTAGGCTACAGGCTGCCCCAGTCATGTACCTTAGCCACTAGGCTACAGGCTGCCCCAGTCATGTACCTTAGCCACTAGGCTACAGGCTGCCCCAGTCATGTACCTTAGCCACTAGGCTACAGGCTGCCCCAGTCATGTACCTTAGCCACTAGGCTACAGGCTGCCCCAGTCATGTACCTTAGCCACTAGGCTACAGGCTGCCCCAGTCATGTACCTTAGCCACTAGGCTACAGGCTGCCCCAGTCATGTACCTTAGCCACTAGGCTATAGGCTGCCCCAGTCATGTACCTTAGCCACTAGGCTACAGGCTGCCCCAGTCATGTACCTTAGCCACTAGGCTACAGGCTGCCCCAGTCATGTACCTTAGCCACTA
>NC_083771.1:3335200-3342700 GCF_963514075.1 Conger conger
TCCTGAGACGGACGGGATTGGTTGTCTTCGGTGTATCCACGTGTGTTTTGTGCGTTGTGTTTTGTGCTTCCTGTTTTGTGCTTTGTGTTTTCTGCTTCTTCGTTTTGAATGTGAAAAGCCATCCGCAAATTCATCTATCTTTCATTTCCATTTCCAGTTCACCCTTCCTATGGATTGATACTATTTATCAGAGCAGCTGTACTAACTGTAATGTTAGTTGTTTGAAGCCCAACCCCACACATGTGTGCACATCCTCTCACATCAGTGTGTGTGTTCAGGGTTCCTCACGTCAGTGTGTGTGTTCAGGGTTCCTCACATCAGTGTGTGTGTTCAGGGTTCCTCACGTCAGTGTGTGTGTTCAGGGTTCCTCACGTCAGTGTGTGTGTTCAGGGTTCCTCACGTCAGTGTGTGTGGTCAGGGTTCCTCACATCAGTGCGTGTGTTCAGGGTTCCTCACGTCAGTGCGTGTGTTCAGGGTTCCTCATGTCAGTGCGTGTGTTCAGGGTTCCTCATGTCAGTGCGTGTGTTCAGGGTTCCTCACATCAGTACGTGTTCAGGGTTCCTCACATCAGTGTGTGTGGTCAGGGTTCCTCACATCAGTGTGTGTGTTCAGGGTTCCTCTCACAGTCCGGGCTCATCGTCAGTGGAAGTGTGTGTCAGTCAGCCGGAGGTCTCTCCGTGTGTACAGAGACCTGCCACTCCAGAGAAAGGCCTGTCACCAAGACTGTGCCTCGCATGACAAACACAAAACATACCCCTCTCTCATGCTATCTCTCTCCCTGTATATCTCCCTCTCTCTCTCTCTCTCTCTCACTCTCTTTCTCTCCCTCTGTCTCTATCTGCTTTCTCTGTCTCTCTATCTCTCTGCCTTTCTCCCTCTGTCTCTCTCTGTATCTCCATCTCAAATTCAAATTCAGAAGGCTTTTTTGAAATACATTGGTAAATTTAGTCAAAATGTACACACAGAAACAGGAATAGGAATACAAACAGCATTGTGGTAACGACAATGCAAACAGTATGGCAATGAAAACGAGTAGGCTCTATAATTAAAAATATTAAATAATCATAATAATAACAATAACAAAACAACAATAATAATGACAATAATAACAAATACCAAAAATATTAATGCATATATTTAAATTAATAAAAGTGTGTATTTATTGCATTTTTTTTTATCTCTCTCTCTCTCTCTCTCTCTCTCCCCCCCTCTCTGTCTCTCTCTCTCCCTCTCTCTCTCAACCATATCGTTTTCCCATTATAGACACTTTGTCTCTCTGTCTTTGTTCAGAAAACCACATCCTGGTCTTAATATTTTCGATTAAAAACTAAAAATTACTCGATTCTGCCAATATTATTTTAGCCTCTGGCTCATTCTTTTATGTCCTCCATTCTTTAATTATAGTCTCCAATGAGTTTACATTTGTTATAGCATATTGTATACATTTATAATGGCTTACACAATGTATATACAATACATCCAATACCCACAGTATAAAAGCATATCATAATCAAATCCCTACTGTATGTGAGTCAGTGAGTTCTTAACATTGTTTTTTAGCATAAGCTGAGTAATTGGTGGATTCTGAAAATCGGTCTGTGTTAGAGTTTGCTAAATGAAAGTAATAATGTAATGTGGATTCACTTGTAATAGCAAATCATCTGCTTCTTACCATGGGTTCATTGCCATATTCTGCCAGACAAACAGTATATGTGTATCTGCTCATCCCCACTTGGCCCCTACTCTACTAGAACAATATCATATACTTCAAAATATTCACAATAAATTACTATACTTCACACTTTATTAGCTATTTATAAGACATATGAACTGGCCTGCTGTTGTAGCCTATCCACTTAGAGGTTTGATGTGTTGTGTGTTCAGAGATGCTCTTCTGCATACCACTGTTGTAATGTGTGCTTATTTGCATTACTGTCACCTTTCTGTCATGATTCTTTAGAGACTGTTGTCTGTGAAAAACCCAGGAGATCAGCAGTTTCTGAGATACTCAAACGTGTCTGGCACCAACAATCTTTCCCACATCGAAAGTCACATCAATCACATTTCTTCCCCATACTGATATTTGGTCTGAACAACAACTGAACCTCTTAACCATGTCTCCATGCTTTTATGCATTGCTGTCACACGATTGGCGTGCCTTCATCTGAGTGTGTCATGTTTCACATAATGTTTCACATTAAATTAAAGCAAATTCAGGATCAGGATGTTCTCCTGATGAACCTGTTAAAGGCCTCATCCCTCCTTGTGTTGGCAGTCATACAGGTGCACGGTGAGTGACAGGGAGGCATTATGGGTACAGAGAGGCATTATGGGAGCCAGCGGCAACCGGACCAGCTCCTGTTCCACCCCCTCTCTCCTCTACCTCCTCTCTCTTATTTCTTCTCCCTCTCCTCTCTTCTCCCCTCTTTCCTCTCTCTTCTCTATCCCCTCCACCTCCCCTCTTTCCTCTCCTCTCCCTCTCTCTCCCCTCTTTTCCCTCTCCCCTCTTCTCCCATCTTCTCCCTTTCTTCTCTCTTCTCTATCGCCCTCCTCACTCCCCCCTCTCCCCTCTTTCCTCTACCTCTCCTGTCCTCTCCCCCCTCTCCCTCCCCTCTGCTCCCCTCACTCCTCTCTCTCTTCTATCCTTTCCTCTCCTCTCTCTCTCTCCCCTCTCCCCTCCACCTCTCCTCCCCTCTAAACCCCCTCTCTCTCCTCTCTCCTCCCTCTCTCCCCTCTTTCTCTCTCCTCTCCTCTCCTCACTGCAGCTCCATTGATCTCTCCCTCCCTTTCCATTTCAGCGCTGCAGGTGCTGAGCCGATGCCGGTCCCACAGTCACAGGGCTTCAGAAATAAGCAGAAAGGATTGGCCCACTTTAATGGGATGAAAGCCCTTCCCCCCCCCCCCCCTCTCTCTTCGGGAGAGATCTGAATCCCCCGGAAAAAAGTCAGAGGAGGCGGCACGGACGGGCGGTGTCACTGCCGGGGAGGGGAAGAGAATGGAAGGGAAAATTGGCAGACAGTGTGAGGTGTGCTGAATTGAAACTGGTTACTGGGACCAGTATGGGGTCTGTGTTTATAGCTCCGGGATGTATGGACGCTGTGTGAAGCGCTTGCTGCGCCCCCCCTCTCCCCGCCTGCACGGTTCAATGGGTGACCCCTAAGTGCTGCGTTTTGTGAAATGGGTTGACTTTGTGTTTGAAGCGGGGCTGAACATTGACGCGGTGCAGTGCGGGCGGGGGTAGGCCTCGGGTTTGTGAGCAGGGCTCCGCTGGTTTAATCTGCGGCCGGGCGTCGCTGGGTACTGTTGAACTGTAAAACCGTAAAATTACATTTCGAATACGACAATACAGCAATGCTGCGTGAAGCACCACGGAAGATAACTATCTGTTTAGTGATTTAAAAAAATATTCTCTTCTGTAGCTCTAAATATCCAAGTTTATGAATGCCATCTTAAGTGTGTAATGTACAGGTTTATGTTTTTCTGCTTTGTAACTGGTTTTGTTTGAGAATTACACATATATTTTGTTTATGATCTGGTGTGTTTTTTTCTTTTTATAAATACATTGTTTTCATTTTGTAAGATGACATACCCAGAATGACAATGCTTCAAGTACCCGATAATTATAGATTTATTTATTACAAGTCTGAAACCAAAATCTGTGAGATTATAAAGGAATAATTATGTACATGAGAGAGTTTTTAATACATTTCAAAACATTTCATTTTCATTCAGATTAATGAGCATAAATGGCAATTTTATGCATTTGAAAAAAATCTACAACACAATAAACTTTCTGAAGCCACTGTACGTTAGATTCAGACCCAAAACCCCAAACACCACTAGGGCTTTTGCTTCTGCCACACACTACTGCTCCAATCTTTTATCGATCTGAATAAATATTTGTAGCGATTTGAAACCAAATGCTACTTACCAATGAAAAGCAATATTGATTTAAAAAGCAAAAAAAAAACCTCACCGTAATTAGTATTTGATTATTGAATCATTAGCATGGAACTGTGTCATTTCCATGGTAACCAGTGCATTGTGTTTTCTGTGATTGTTAAATTCAGGAGAAATTGGAACCCTGTATATCAAGTGATTAATTTATTCATTGGAGAACTGTTTTTCACACTCAAAATCAAGCGATGCTTATTTGCGGCTAGGCAGTGCTCACAGTTCAGACTTCAGACCTTGTGCTTTGCCTATATGAAATAAAGATTTTAAAGTTTGCCATTAAGGAATTGGTGAGAGCAGAACTATTTATTAGAAATATGCTGTGAATATGCTGGCTTATTCATTGTTCTCATGTGATGTCACTTCCTGTGTTCCCACATGTGAGGTCACATGCCAATTAGCTCATTGATATCTGATTCTGAACTGCCATGCTAAGCATTCAGTCACCTTACAGTTATCTGCCTGACACTTTTATCCAAAGCAACATACTAAGCAGGGGCCAATCCCCCTGGGGCAATGTGGGGTTAAGGTCCTTACTCAAGGGCCCAACAGCTGCACTGATCTTATTGTGGCTACACTGGGGTTCGAACCACCAACCTTCTGTGTCCCAGTCAAGCACCTTAGCCACTAGGCTACAGGCTGCCCCCACTGGAGTGGTCTGCATTACCTGTAGGTGAACCCTATGAATTCAGTGCGTGTAACATGTGAAGGAATGTCGAGCCCTGGTTAACATGGCTCCACCTCCCCAGCACCGGACTCCGTTGCCTGGTAATGGGCTGGGAGGTTAAAAGCTGACGATCAGCGCATCTCCAATCAGCGCCGCCTCGCCTGGGCTAATTAGCTCTTTACTGGCACGACTCTAATGTGACATGTTTATTGCCCTAACTAACAACTCATTAGCTTAGTTGATGTTTTGTCAATATTAATTCATTCATTTAAGCCAAGTCAAAGCTTAAACAAAGATGTCCGGACTGAGAAATGGACTCCCCCCCCCTCTCTCCCGGCTGGGCCTGGTTTCCGGGGGTGGGGGTGGGGTGCCCATAAATTCTTTGCCATGCTGGGAGTAATTAGGAGATGCCCTCTCCTTGGGCACCGTTAAAGGAGCTGCTCAACTCTCTCTTTCCGGAGTGCATATTCAGCCTGTAACTTTAACTCTGCGTGATTGGACGGAGCAAGCACATCTTTTAAGTCCAAAACGTGTGAATTTTTTGGTTGTACTCGGTTCCTTCGGGGAGCTGAGAGTTTCTCAGTTGTCACAAAGAGGAGGGCGGTGAGAATGAACCCCCCTGGGGACTGTAGGTGTCGCTGGGTTGTGTCTCTCCACGGGAGGGTATTCCCAGACGCTTCCTGAAGAAGGGATCGATGGGCGCTCCTGGGGCAGAGTCCCTGTCCGTCCTGCGCTAAGCGGATCGGGGGGGACTGGACCGTGGCTAATCCCGGGCCTGAGTCCCCCCCCCGTGACCGGCACAGCTGCGGAGAGTTCGGACATGCTCCGGGCTGGCGGACGCGCAAGTTTTGGGAGATGACACGGACACGGTCCAATTACCGAAAAACGTCAATACAGGAGGAGCGGTGGCGTGGCGGGAGGGTTCTTATCCCCCTGCGCGGTGTTTGTGAGAATCGGGACACGTGTTCGGCCGTGTACCGTATGCCGCTCGGAGCTGGTGTACAACTGCAGGAGACACCTGCCCTGAAGGCCGCTCGGTTCTCCGGTTAGCCTAGCGTCTCTTCTCAGCACGGTACAGGTAGAAAACAGGAGCTCCATTCCCTGTTAGCCTAGTGTCTCTTCTCAGCGCGGTACAGGTAGAAAACAGGCCGCTCCATTCCCTGCTAGCCTAGTGTCTCTTCTCAGCACGGTACAGGTAGAAAACAGGCCGCTCCATTCCCTGCTAGCCTAGCGTCTCTTCTCAGCGCGGTACAGGTAGAAAACAGGCCGCTCCATTCCCTGCTAGCCTAGTGTCTCTTCTCAGCACGGTACAGGTAGAAAACAGGCCGCTCCGTTCCCTGCTAGCCTAGTGTCTCTTCTCAGCGCGGTACAGGTAGAAAACAGGCCGCTCCGTTCCCTGCTAGCCTAGTGTCTCTTCTCAGCACGGTACAGGTAGAAAACAGGCCGCTCCATTCCCTGCTAGCCTAGTGTCTCTTCTCAGCACGGTACAGGTAGAAAACAGGCCGCTCCATTCCCTGCTAGCCTAGCGTCTCTTCTCAGCACGGTACAGGTAGAAAACAGGCCGCTCCATTCACTGCTAGCCTAGTGTCTCTTCTCAGCACGGTACAGGTAGAAAACAGGCCGCTCCATTCCCTGCTAGCCTAGCGTCTCTTCTCAGCGCGGTACAGGTAGAAAACAGGCCGCTCCATTCCCTGCTAGCCTAGTGTCTCTTCTCAGCGCGGTACAGGTAGAAAACAGGCCGCTCCATTCCCTGCTAGCCTAGCGTCTCTTCTCAGCGCGGTACAGGTAGAAAACAGGCCGCTCCATTCCCTGCTAGCCTAGTGTCTCTTCTCAGCGCGGTACAGGTAGAAAACAGGCCGCTCCATTCCCTGCTAGCCTAGTGTCTCTTCTCAGCACGGTACAGGTAGAAAACAGGCCGCTCCATTCCCTGCTAGCCTAGCGTCTCTTCTCAGCACAGTACAGGTAGAAAACAGGCCGCTCCATTCCCTGCTAGCCTAGCGTCTCTTCTCAGCACGGTACAGGTAGAAAACAGGCCGCTCCATTCCCTGCTAGCCTAGTGTCTCTTCTCAGCACGGTACAGGTAGAAAACAGGCCGCTCCATTCCCTGCTAGCCTAGTGTCTCTTCTCAGCACGGTACAGGTAGAAAACAGGCCGCTCCATTCCCTGCTAGCCTAGCGTCTCTTCTCAGCACGGTACAGGTAGAAAACAGGCCGCTCCATTCCCTGCTAGCCTAGTGTCTCTTCTCAGCACGGTACAGGTAGAAAACAGGCCGCTCCATTCCCTGCTAGCCTAGTGTCTCTTCTCAGCACGGTACAGGTAGAAAATAGCCCTACTGATCAGGCACAAATTGCAAACTACTCCGTTCCCCATCAGCCTAGCATCTCTTCTCAGCTTTTTACATGTAGAAAACGGGTCTCTTCGTTCCCTGTTAGCCTAGCGTCTCTTCTTAGCTTGTTACATGTAGAAAACAGGAGCTCCATTCCCTGTTAGCCTAGCGTCTCTTCTTAGCTTGTTACATGTAGAAAACAGGCCGCTCCTGCAGGCTACTGTAGGCTAGTTTTTCCATATGGCCTCCCTGTTAAAAAAAAAGAAGCTTGGCTTTAAAACAGGTGGGAGCTGGTTGACCAGTTCCATACTCATTATACTATTACTCAACATGGTTTGACCAGCTCAAGCTGTGTTTTTGAACAGCTGATATATTGAGTTAGTATTTCAAGTTGGTCATAGCTTGGTTTTACACCAGGGCTAAAGTGTGACGATAGAACCCATTTAATTTGTTTTCCAAATGAGGAGAAATGATGCAGAAGTTTAGCATGTGTTTGATTGAATCGAAGCCAAAATGTGAATGAATACTTGCAGGTTTTGTGCTGACAAATCAG
>NC_083771.1:3350200-3372700 GCF_963514075.1 Conger conger
AGGGTCAGACGAACGGTCGTGAGGCGCGGGATGAACGCGTACGCCTGGTTCACCGCTGTTTCTGTGTGTCTGGTTCCTCCTCCCAGGCAAGGCCCTGACCTTCCTGCTCCTGCAGGCCCCCAGCCCCAAGCTGCCCCCCCACAGCACCATCCGCCGCACCGCCATCGACCTGATCGGCCGGGGCTTCACCGTGTGGGAGCCCTACATGGACGTGTCGGCCGTGCTGATGGGTCTGCTGGAGCTGTGCGCTGACGCCGAGAAGCAGCTGTCCAAGTGAGTCTGCCCCGCCCTGCCACACCCTGCCCTGCCCCGCCCTGCCCTGCCCTGCCCTGCCCCGCCCTGTCCTGTCCTGTCCTGCCCTGCCCTGCCCCGCCCTGCCACGCCCCGCCCTGTCACGCCCTGCCCTGCTGTGCCCTGTCACACCCTGCCCTGCCCTGTCCTGTCCTGCCCTGCCCTGCCCTGTCACGCCCTGCCACCCCATGCCCCACCCTGCCCTGCCCCGCCCTGCCCTGTCACGCCCTGCCACCCCATGCCCCACCCTGCCCTACCCCGTCACTCTTTCAGTTGCAAGCCCCATATGAAGTGGCTTCGGTTGGGAAAATTCAGAAAATGCATTTGTGTCTCAATGGCTCAAAACAGTACGGCAGTCATTGTGATTGCTTGAAAAGGTATAAGGTTGAGAGTCTTGGGATTTTCCGGACTGAAAGGGAATAATAATTACTCCGCCCTGTCCCTTAGTAGTAGATCCGCCCCGTATTTCAGAAGTAGATCCTGTGTGAACATGAAGGGCTTCCTGTTTAAAAGGATTGCTGTTATTTTTATTGTTAGATGTATCTTTTGTCCTCCCCCGAAAGGTTCAGATTGCAATCGACAGGTACAGGTCAAGGAGCACGACTCGAGTCTTTAGTGGTTAAATATCGGTCTTAAGCCGTATGAGCAATGATGAGTACTGCGATGTGAATAATAGTGTGCGTGCATGCGTGCGTATATATGTGTGTGCGTGTGTATGTGTATGTGTGTGTGTGCGTGTATGTGTGTGTGTGCGTGTGAGTGTACATGTGCGTGTGTATGTGCGTGTGTGCGTGTGTATGTGTGCGTACGTGTGTGCGTACGTGTGTGCGTACGTGTGTGTGTATGTGTGCGTGTATGTGTGTGTGTGCGTGTGAGTGTACATGTGCGTGTGTATGTGTGTGTGTGCGTGTGTATGTGCGTGTGTGCGTGTGTATGTGTGCGTACGTGTGTGCGTACGTGTGTGTGTATGTGTGCGTGTATGTGTGTGTGTGTGTGTGTATGTGTGCGTGTGTGTGTGTGTGCGTGTGAGTGTACATGTGCGTGTGTATGTGTGTGTGCGTGTGTATGTGCGTGAGTGTGCGTGTGCGTGCGCGTGCGCGTGTGCCTGTGTGCGTGTGCACACACAGTCCGGTTGTGCGTTTGGACCAGTTGCGTTGAGGCCTGTGGTTTGCGTGTCCTGTGGTGCGTTATGTAACTGGCGATCGTGCCGTCGGTACGACATGCAAGGGACGCGGCAGATCTGACACACTGAAGGATGAAACCCCAGCCCTAATGCGATTGGAGGGCATTAATATGATGTAATGATGTCTGCACTGCTTCACAACGAGACCTTTTCACCGTGGAAACGAGACCCATCAGTCGGTTCCCCTAACCTTCCAGAAACCGCCCCGCAAACGAGGTTAACAGCGGACTGCCCAGACGCAGAGTGAAAAATACCGGCAACATCTGGTTATGTAATTAAGATGAAACCCCATCTTAACGAATTTATTATGAGTACAAATATGTCTGCCTCTCCGTGTAGCGTGTGCTAACGCGGTTAGGCTGAAATGGCGGTGATTTTTCAGCTTTTATTAGCGCGGGGGCCCGAGACATGTCCGCCACCCCCCGTGCACTTTGGGCAGGCTCCAAACGTGCCCGCTACCCTCGGCTCAGCCCCGAGTCTCCCCTCAGAACCCGAGGCCTGTCCCGGCCCGTTCGCCCCTCAGAACCCGAGGCCTGTCCCGGCCCGTTCGCCCCTCAGAACCCGAGGCCTGTCCCGGCCTGTTCGCCCCTCAGAACCCGAGGCCTGTCCCGGCCCGTTCGCCCCTCAGAACCCGAGGCCTGTCCCGGCCCGTTCGCCCCTCAGAACCCGAGGCCTCTCAGACCGGACCTGTGTGCCCCTGCTAACGCCACCCGAGCACGCTCCTGCCTCTTAGCGATGAAGCTAAACGACATTATCGCTCATCCGAGGAGAATAGGGTTGGGGGGAAAAAAGCAAGCGGTTGTTTGATTGCGGCTGACTCATGGCTTCTCAGGAAGCTCCGGGAGTGCTGATTTGGGATCAGTTTTGGCCCATAGATTGTAATGAATAAGGTTAGGATGCGGCCAGAGGAACCCTGATCCAGGATCAGCCCTCTGAGATCCTTTGTGGAAAGGCCTTGGCGTGGTTTCTGACACGGACAGGTTGGTGATAGCCCAGTGGACCGCGGGAGCTCAGTGTGCCATCTCCAAGCATCTCACACTTCAGTCTGTTTCATAAAGATGTCTGTTCGTCCATTCTTATGGCCAGTCACACTGTATCCAGTGGAGCTTGAGTCAGTGTCTGGTAACAGACGATCTTGAAAAGCATAAATAAATAAAATGTATTATTATTAGTATTATTATTATTATTATTAAGTGTCGCAAAATAAATGGGTCACAGGTTAGGGGGTGGTGTAGTAGGGATGAGACTGTTCACTTTGGGAAGAGGGTGGAGATGAAGGCAATGGTGTTGAGCTCTGAGGCCTCCAATCTCCAACCAATCAATCTCTTTCTCAACCCTGAATGAAAGGCTCTTCATATCCTGAGATGGCTGTTGTCTCCCCCGGCCCCCACTGCAGCAGCTGATCTGAACACAGATCTGAGGACCTTTAGGCCGAACAGGCCAGCGGTCCTCACTGGTATCAGAGCGAGCGTCTGTGTGCCCTTCCCGGTCTGAGGCTACCTGGGTGGTGTTCACCGTGCTGGGTCAGCTCAACCAGCCACTGCCCCCCACCAAATCCCGTCCCCTATCGACTGCATTGATGGGCTATCGGCAGAAGGTCCTGGACCAGGCCAGAGAGGACAGGCAGTGGGCATCAGCACGACGTTAATGCACTGGGATCGACCGGACGCTGTGTTAGCGCACCGCTCAGTCTCCTGTCACACCGTCAGCCTGCAACTGACCTGTAGAATTATCCAGAAAGGCTCACTACGTAAAAACACTGCTCTGAAAATGCACAACGCATCGACTGGGTATTCGCTGTCGCGCTACGCCAAAGTGTAAAAATGGTTTATTTATAAAAAGTTTGGAAGCCGTCCGTTGCACTGCAATAAATGGCTTTTAGTCCTGTAATAAGGCTCGAGATCTTCAAGATTTTTCTCTCAAGTAGAAAATATTACCTTGTTTTAAGTTACTGGTTGTTTACAAGTGATATTTTTTCGTCCCATTGGCAAATCTTGAAATTAGTCTAACCTCAGTTTTTTCTTACTTTGTTTTTGTTTTGTCTCATTAAGCAAAAAAGGTATATTTTAAATCGGATATATTTTAATAAAATATATTTTAAGTCTAAGTAGAAGACTAGCATCCTTGCGAAGACTGACTTCATTGGTTTTTGTCACTGTGTGCAGTGTGTGCAGTGTGTGCAGGGGGGAGTTTGCAGTGTATGCAGGGGGAGTTTGCAGTGTGTGCAGGGGGGAGTTTGCAGTGTGTGCAGGGGGGGTTTGCAGTGTGTGCAGGGGGGGAGTTTGCAGTGTGTGCAGTGGGGAGTTTGCAGTGTGTGCAGTGGGGAGTTTGCAGTGTATGCAGGGGGGGTTTGCAGTGTGTGCAGGGGGGAGTTTGCAGTGTGTGCAGTGGGGAGTTTGCAGTGTGTGCAGTGGGGAGTTTGCAGTGTGTGCAGGGGGAGTTTGCAGTGTATGCAGTGGGGAGTTTGCAGTGTGTGCAGTGGGGAGTTTGCAGTGTATGCAGGGGGGGTTTGCAGTGTGTGCAGGGGGGAGTTTGCAGTGTGTGCAGTGGGGAGTTTGCAGTGTGTGCAGGGGGGGTTTGCAGTGTGTGCAGTGGGGAGTTTGCAGTGTGTGCAGTGTGTGCAGGGGGGGTTTGCAGCTTGCCAGCTTTCCCAATGCACGTTAGTTTTGTGATGTCACCACTGCTGCTATTCCTAAATGGATTACTAAGGATCCAGTAACGCTCCGAGTTCCTTCTAGATTAGCTATCGGGGAAAATGAAGAATTCAGCTGACACATCACAAGTGATGTGTGTGCACGTGTGTGTGTGTGTGTGTGTGTGTGTGTGTGTGTGTGTGTGTGTGTGCACATGCACGTTTTTTTACGCGTGTGTGTGTGTGTGTGTGTCTGTGTGCATGTCTGTGTCTGTGTGCTTGTGTGTGTGTGTGCATGTGTGTGTACATGTGCGTACATATGTGTGTGTGTGTGTCTGCGTGCATGTGTCTGCGTGCCTTCGTATCTGTGTCTGTGTCTGCGTGCGTGTGTGTGTGTGTGTGTGTGTGTGTGTGTGTGCGTGCGTGCGTGCGTGCGTGCGTGCATGTCTGTGCACGCGTGTGTGTGCGTGTGTGTGTGTGTGTGTGTGTGCGTGTGTGTCTGCGTGCGTGCATGTCTGTGCGCGCGTGTGTGTGCGTGTGTGTGCGTGTGTGTGTGTGCGAGCGTGCGCGCGTGTGGCTGTCCAGGCACTGATGTGCAGAAACACTGAGGGCTGTTAAACATATAGACTCTACTCTGATTGATCAGGCCTTCAGAAGTAGTGCTAGTGAGACGGTGCGGCAGTAAATGCCTGGCTGATTTAACACTGACATCAAGGGGAAGACCATGTGCATACTGTGGCTGCAGGACTTGTAAATGAGCGTTCACTACATTATCCTTTTTAATGTTGGTGTTTGAGTGTGCGTGTATCTGTGTGTGTGTGTGTGTTTGTTTGAGTGTGTGTGTGTGTTTGCGTGTGTGTGTTTGCCTGTATGTGTCGTGCGTGTATGTGTCGTACGTGTATATGTGTGTGTGTGTTTGAGTGTGTGTGTTTGCGTGTGTGTTGTGCGTGTATATGTTGTGTGTGTGTGTGTGTTTGTTTGAGTGTGTGTGTGTATGTATATGTGCATGTCTGTTTGTTTGAGTGTGTGTGTGTGTTTGTTTGAGTGTGTATGTGTATGTGTGTTTGTGTTTGTGTGTGTGTGTGTGTGTGTGTATGTGTGTATGTGTGTATGTGTGTGTGTGTGTGTGTGTCTGTGTTCTGCAGCTTGCCAGTTGGAAGGCTTGCATTTAAACTCAGACAATTTGCTGGACTGGTTATTTTTCTCTATAATTCTGGTCATTCATTTCTAAACGATGAATAAAATAGCAATATTGATGATAATAAAATAATATAATTATTATTGGTGATAATATTATCTGAGTATATACTAAAGCATGCAGTATATCTGCTTTAATGACATTAGGAATTAGGCAGTAACAGTAGCAGAAATGATATCCCTGTTGTTAGTGGTGTAAATAAACGAACGTGTGTATTTGGCCATTGTTGTCACGGTGTCCTGCATGACTTAATTACAGAGCCGGGATTGCGCTCCGTCATTAGTGTGTGAGCTCGCGCATTTCCTATTCTAAAACGGGAGTGTAGGTGGCACTGTGGCTAAGCGTATGCCGCTGCCGACGCTCCCACCGCTCCCGGAATGCGTGGGATTTAATTAGACAGCCGCGTGAACATTAAACACCTCAGCCGAGACCGTCGAGACTCACTGGAGTTTGTCGAGTCACGGGGGAAAGCGCGTCCGCCAGACCAGGCAAACGAGGATGCCTGCGCTGTTCAGTGCGCCCGGTTCCATCCGCAGTAAAATGGCACCCGCAGAAACAACTCCTTCATTTTAATTTTATTTTTCCGATATTTATTTATTTTTTACTTTTCCTAATGGCAGCCTTAAATGAATGATCACACTGTTTCCATTCATCAATCCGGTTTGAGATTTCTGACAACGTATTGGTTTATTCGTTTTTTTCTCCGACCCAATTGCTGAAATGCGCCTGTTATTGCTGTTGATTGATTATTTACTGTACCGCAGTGAATTCATGTAAGGCTAATCTTTTCGTACAACCGATAATGTATATTAATGTTTCAGCCTTTGCCACCAGTTGAAAATATTAATGATAGAGAATTAAACTAATTTCTAAATTATTTTAATTTTAAGGGATTATTTTAATTAATGTGTTCGCTGCAAAGTGAATTTAGGAGTGTATTAAACACAAATATTCATATTTCAAAAGGAAGTTTGTGTCTTTTCTGCATTTAGAATACAGTAGAATGATAAACCTGGTAGGATTACTTACATAGTTATCCAATAGATCTAAATGAAGCAACTTCATTGCTGAGAGATCCTGGTTGTATAGAATGCGTATCCCCCGACTCTAAAATGAATGTTTGCCATTAGTGTATTATATCAGAGTGTGCTGGTACACTGTCACTTAACTTTAGAGTAATGTCAAACTGACTGCTGCATACACTGTACTGTACTGTGTGTACACTGTGTGTTCACTAACTTATGTACCTTAGAGATTCACAAACACATTATGTATGTTTCTATGTATGTTATGTATGTTCTGTATTATGATGCTATGAGTCAACATAAAACATGATACAAACACTAAAATCCTAAACTAATTGTTTCAAATAATCTGATATTATGAAATATGGCTGTCTGAAATATGGGTCAAACTAATTTAAACTAAAATAATACCCCCTTTCTAGTAATCAAACTTTCATATCTACAATGGAATGATTTAATTTATATACTGTAAATGTGCATCAGGTATGTCATACGTTATCTTTAATATTACATCGTGTGGGTCTTTCAGAAGGGTTCTGGGTATTGTGGAGGAAGTGGTTCAGGGGACTGACTGCTCCTGTTGCAGGATAAACAGGTGGGGTTTTCTCTGGGATGTTTGCAGGGCTGGCCCTGCATTGTGCTCAGAGCAGCCTCCTTTAAACTCTGACGCGTCAGATATTACCGTGGTGCTCGTTAAGCCCCTGTAGACCACGTCTCAGAATACTGCTGTCACGTCTGTGAGCGCAGTGAAAGATCAATCTCGCAAGGGCTGATCGAATGTGTCCTACATAGCACCGGGCACGGTAAGACGACACAGTAATGGGAAGGGAGAATTATCCATGTAAAATAATTTTTCAGATTTAAAATATGAGCTTGACAATAAAGATGAAGCACATAGGAAACAGCTTGACACATTAATAATAATGTAATATCATAATAATAATAATAATAATCCCTCTGCTTTGCATGTCACTGATTTAAATGCTGGGAGAGGGAAAATGAGACTGGGCGGTATCTGCCCATGGCTGGCTGTCTGTGTCTCTGTACCGGGTGTATTGACAAAAAGCGGGATGGAGTTATAACAAAGCCACTGGCTGGAAGTGGCGTTCATGTAAATGCGCTGATAGCCCAAATAATCCCTTTTCAATACGGAGAGTGGGAGCGCTTTCTCACGGAGGAAAGCGCAGCTCCCTCTGCCCTCTCCCATAGCCAGACAACACACGGCTGCCTTTGAGTGTGGTCGGCATCTGCCGCCCGTTCCTATTTCTAAACTGTTACAGAATTTATCAGTCAGGTTTCTGACTCATAATTATGCGTATAGCTGATATAAGCGTACACACTCATAGTACACACTCACTCGCTGTCACACGCTCTTATTTACACACACATCTGCAACAGAATTACAGTGTGAGATTAAGCTAAGCAAGGAATGTCATGTTTTTTAAACAAATGTTGTTGGTTAGAATATGTTCAAATATTTCCTGGCCAGATTCAAATGAGGGCTCAAAGTGAACAACTTGCAGCTCATAAGAATATCCTTTGAATGATGTAATTTACAAAAATAACATTGTTAAATCCCAACTCGTAAAATAAAATGTGTATTACAGAATGATAGTGCATTACATAATGAAGCAATGCAGTAGAAAATGTTTTAAAAATGCATGCGTGTTTATGTATATTCTCAGGACACAAGGGACAGATAGCCGGAGGAGGGCTGAGGAGTTTGAAATGCTCTGAGACATGCCCGGAGAAATGTTTTCTTCTAGAAGGTTCTTTCATTTGACATTTTAAAGGGCTTTGTAAATATTGATTTCTGATCTGCATCAATATTTATTGTTGTTTTTTTGTATTATAATATAGTGTACTTGTAAAGTAATAAATGTAATCATCCTACATTCTAAATATTCACTCCTTAAAAAAATAAATGTAAACAACAGCGCATTGAAATGCTGAGGCGCTTTAATGTATTAGCAGAAGAATATGAACTGCGTTGAGGTATTAGCTGGAATATCAGAGAGAAAAATTCATCAGGGCAGGAAATGCGCATTAGCATTATGACAGAGGCTGCAAAGACGGTTAACTGGAGGTTTGATGAAGACTGTCAAGCTCGTGGACATTAGTGTTGTATTTATGTGATTAGCCTGTCGATGTGAGTATTCGCTCCTCGTTGTAGCATTCCGACAAAGTGGTTTCCTCCGAATCGGACACAGCAGAATCGGAAAGCTGTAGTGTTGTTGCCAGGGATCAGAGTGCTAATGTTTACTGTGTTTCTGTGCATCAAAGGCAGCTGGATTCGCTGTTTACGGATATGTTTGAGTTGTGTACTTTGCTCCTGGAATAGTTGGGGGAGCACACAATTCATCTGCACAGTCAGTTTTGAGCAGGCTGGTTTGGGTTTAATATTTTCTTTCTTTGTTTCAATCCATTATTTCAGGGTAAACTATTTTTATTTTTATTTTATATAGTTGCTATGACTAATATGTGGTGGAATTATTTCCACACAAAAAAAAAATGAAAAGGTGACAAAAGCATTATCGGACAAAATGAAATGTAATTTAAATTAAAAAAGATTTCTTTATTTTTGGCATTTAATGTTTTATATTAAGATTGACTTCGTTGCTTGGCGTAGTGGATTTGCATAAAAGTATTTAGCAGTTCTAAATTGTACTATTTCACTTTTTTTTTTTATTTACCGTAAATTTGTTGTTTACACTAATGAAGTAAGGTTGCATGTAAGGTTATAAAATTGTTATAAAGATAAATTATAATTTCAAATTTGTTGGGTTTTTCAGTGGGAGTATGTATTATGCTAAACTCATGTTACATACATTTATTTATACAAGTTAAATCAGTTGTGGAAGTGAGAGGGAATTTGAGCACGGGTTTCAGTCTCAGATGATAAAAAAAAAAAAAAAATCTGGAGTATATTTACATCCATCATACACAGAGAAACTTCTGCAGAGAAAAGGTCCTGGAGCACAGATTTAAGGGACACCGTTTGTGTGTGTTTGTGTGTGTGTGTGTGTGTGTGTGTGTGTGTGTGTGTGTGTTTGTGTTTGTGCGGATATGTGTGCAGGTGTGTGTGTGTGTGTGTGTGTGTGTGTGTGTGTGCGGACATTGAAATACACTTGTGTGCATGTTTGTGTACTTAGGTGTGTATATGAGACTGAACATGGTGGAGTGTGAGTTTGGGAGGAGGTGTCATGTACTGTTATGAGGGCTGAGCTCTTCCAGCCATTCTCTCTCTCTCTCTCTCTCTCTCTCTCTCACACACACACACACACACACACACACACACACACTTGCTCTCACTCTCACACTCCTGCTTGTTCTCTATCTCTCTCTCTCTACTGCTACTTATTTTTCTTGTTCATTTGATATGTTTAGTTAAATTTTATGTCTGATATTATTGTAAAGATATCCTGCTCATCTTAATGAACTCATGCCAAGCAAAGTAAATCCCTTGTGTTAATGTCTGTCGTATACCCCACTCTCAACTGATCTGCTGTATTGAATATTAGCATTGTATTGTAGCATTGTACACATTGTATAATGTATACATTATATTGTTTGTATGTATAAGCCATTAGTTACAGTTGCTTCTGTCACTTTTGGTATTTAGCTCTGCTTATTTTGCTCCAAGAATAGTCAGATTATTTCGGATTGTATCTAATACTGGGTGCCGTAAAATACCTCTATTATTAGCAATTATTGCATGTTACATAACATGTTGTTACACTTATTATAGTAGGTTGCTGTAGAATAATTACTTTAATGCCTTAATATCCCAACAGTAGGAGTGTAAAGTACCCAAAAAAACAACTGGATTTTCTGCCATGTTTGTACTTTTATCCCTCTAGATCAATGCCCACTTCTGTTTTATACAAATACAAATAATTTGGCTGTCTCTAGAAATACAGATACAAATGCAGTCCTCTCTGAACACCCATAGTGTGTAGTACACAGTCAGTTTTGTTTATCTGTGCTGGTCAAACATGAATGTTTGGCTTTTTACATCACGGTTGAATCACCTGAAAATTGTGCTATGGCAATTGAACAGAATATCTCAATTCATTTCATTATCAGCCTTAAGTTATAGATATTTTGCAATGTGATTTTACATCGTCCATGTACGTTCTGCCCTTTTATGACATATTGAAAATGAGCGAGGGTGCGTTTTGCACTGCGGTTGGCCGCATGGAGGACGTGCCAGGAGCCGTTGTGAAGGGTTTCTCAGCCGTTTCCTCCGTGCTGTGGCTGTTTCAGGGGGAAGGTGAAACAGACGGACTTCAGGTTGGTTTTGCACACGGACGGTGTGGCCTGGAGCCCTATTCTGTGCAGCACAAAGAGGAGGCCAGGGCACGGAGTGAGGGAGGAGAGACGGAGGAGAGATGAAGGAGAGAGAGTGGGAGGGATGAGAGAGAAATGGAGGGGAAAGGAAGGAGAGAGAAAGGGAGGGAGGAGCGAGAAAGGAAGGAGAGTGAAAGGGAGGGAGGAGAGATAGATGGGAGGGAGGAGAGAGAGAAAGGGAATAGAGAAGGAGGAGAGAGAGAAAGGGAGGGATGAGAAAGGAAGGAGAGTGAAAGGGAGGGAGGAGAGATAGAAGGGAGGGAGGAGAGAGAAAGGGAATAGAGAAGGAGGAGAGAAAGGGAGGGATGAGAAAGGAAGGAGAGTGAAAGGGAGGGAGGAGAGATAGAAGGGAGGGAGAAGAGAGAGAAAGGGAATAGAGAAGGAGGAGAGAGAGAAAGGGAGGGATGAGAAAGGGAGGAGAGAGTGAAAGGGAGGGAGGAGATATAGAAGGGAGGGAGGAGAGAGAGAGAAAGGGAATAGAGAAGGAGGAGAGAGAAAGGGAGGGATGAGAAAGGGAGGAGAGATGGAGGAGAGAGAGAAAGGGAGGGAGGAGATATAGAAGGGAGGGAGGACAAAGAAACAGGGGAGAGTGTGGGAGGAGAGAGAACGGAGAGAGAAAGAAAGGGAAGCAGTGGGAGAGAAGAGTAGTGTTGCTGGGCAGCAGCAGGTGAGCAGGGGCCCCCAGGGGCCACGGGGCCTGAGACAATGGGGCCCCCACCCCTGCTCTGTCTGCTCCAACCCTCTCCACACTGCCCCAGCACTTACTGCACTATATACCATATATTTATCATCATCCAGATATGAACATGTCCGATAAACACAGTGCAAAAGACTGGTTGAGATTAATAGTATTTATTCAAATTGATGTTTCAATTTGTTCAATAAAAGCATGTTGGAAATAATGTATTCATTTATTTATTTTTATTCAGTGGGCATAGGCTATTCAGTGTCTGGGGTCTATGTGAGCAGTGCACCTAAAGCAGAAAGACATTAGAACTGTGAACACTTCAATATTTGTTTATTGCGAGTCATATCGTTGTCGCCATATTCATATCGTTGTTGCATATTCCTCGTCTCGCGCAGCCCTGTCTCGCGTCCCTGATTTTGGGGTGCAGGGCTGACGCTCCCTGAGGGGCGCCCGCTCTCGCCAGCGAGTCCACGGCCGGGGAACGTCACATACCCGTCCTCAGCGTCGGGGGGGGGGAACAAAGCACGCCATCACGATAATAGATTTTCTCCCTCTCTCTGTCCCTCTCTCTATCTGTCCCCCTCTCTATCTGTCTCTGTCTCCCTCTCTGTCTCTGTCTGTCCCCCTCTCTATCTGTCTCTGTCTCCCTCTCTATCTCTGTCTGTCCCCCTCTCTATCTGTCTCTGTCTCCCTCTCTGTCTCTGTCTGTCCCTCTCTCTATCTGTCCCCCCTCTCTCTCCCTCTCCCTCTCCCTCTCCCTCTACCTCTACCTCTACCTCTCCCTTCCTCTCTCTCTCACACACAAACACACAATCAATAACTCGACTCGAGCCTCCAGACCCCAGACCTATAAATACTTTGTTAAACAAACTTTAAAACGATAATAATAATAATAACAATAACAATAATAATAATAATAATAATAATAATAATAATAATAATAACAACAATAATAATAATAATAATAATAATGATAATAGTTATATTAATAATAAAGGCAGGGCAGCAGAATTTAGCGGGTGATTTGGGCTCGTCTGTTCCCAGGGGAAGTGTTTTATTTTAAGATGTGGCGGGTGTGTCCTGTGTGCTGCTGATGAAGATCAGAGGAAGGGGCAGATATTAGCCCCGGGTGTTCATCTCACCCTGCCTCAGGGGCAGATATTAGCCCTGGGTGTTCATCTCACCCTGCCTCAGGGGCAGATATTAGCCCCGGGTGTTCATCTCACCCTGCCTCAGGGGCAGATATTAGCCCCGGGTGTTCATCTCACCCTGCCTCAGGGGCAGATATTAGCCCCGGGTGTTCATCTCAACCTGCCTCAGGGGCAGATATTAGCCCTGGGTGTTCATCTCACCCTGCCTCAGGGGCAGATATTAGCCCTGGGTGTTCATCTCACCCTGCCTCAGGGAAGGGGCTCTGTCTGCCTGTCTTTGCTCATGCCCTCCTAATCAATTGATTTGTGATGCATATTCGTATACGCTCACCAAGCACTTTATTAGATATTAGACATTTATTTGGCTTTTTTTTTTTTACTCATTGGTCTTCTGCTGCAGTAGCCTATCCACTTAAGAGGTTTGATTCAATGTGTGTTCAGAGACGCTCTTCTGCATACCACTGTTGTAATGTGTGGTTATTTGCGTTACTGTCAGCTTCGACCAGTCTGGTCCTTCTCCTCTGACCTCTCTCATTAACAAGGCGTTTCTGTCTGCAGAACTGCTGCTTGCTGGATGTTTTTTGTTTTTCAAACCATTCTCTGCAAACTCTATCGACTGTTGTGTGTGAAAATCAGGAGTTCAGCAATTTCTGAGATATGCAAACCACCCTGTCTGGTACCAATAATAATTCCACGGTTAAATATGGTCAGCTGAACCTCTTGACCATATTTGCATGCTTGTATGCATTTAGTTGCTGCCACACAGTTGGCTGATAAAATATTTGCATTAACAAGCAGGCGTACAGGTCTACCTAATGTGTGTGTGTGTGTGTGTGTGTGTGTGTGTGTGTGTGTGTGTGTGAGTGTGTGTGTGTGTGTGTGTGTGTGTGTGTGTGTGTGTTTGTTGAATAGTCTCTGTGTCGTGGAGGTGAGGGGCCGGTGTTAGGGAGTGTGTGTGCGGCGGGTATTGGTCCCCCTCAGGCTGACCTTGAGGAGGGCTGCTTTTGTACAGACACCATGGAGCAGCTCTCTCTCTCCCTCTCTCCCTCTCTCTCCTTCTCTCTCTCTCTCTCTCCCTCTCTCATTCTCACTCTCTCTCCCTCTCTCATTCTCACTCTCTCCCTCCCTCTCTCTCTCTCTCTCTCTCTCTCTCTCTCTCTCTCTCCCCCCCTTCCTCTCTCTCTCTCCCTCCCTCTCTCTCTCTCCCTCCCTCTCTCTCTCTCCCTCCTTCTCTCTCTCTCCCTCTCTCTCTCTCTCTCTCTCCCTCTCTCTCTCCATCTCCTCTCTCTCTCCCTCTCTCATTCTCACTCTCCCTCTCCCTCTCTCCCCCCCTCTCTCTCTCCCTCTCCCCCCCCCTCTCTCTCCCTGCATGCTGGGAGTTGGGTGCGTGTGAGGGTGCTGTTTGTGAGAGTGATTGTTGGAGTTTTATTCTTGCAAGATTTTCCATGAATGCACGTTTCACAGCTTCTCTTTACCTGAGTTAAACTTTATTTATAGTTTGCGTAACCGGCAGGTCGTCTATTTGTCTTGTTTGCTCGCGGTTCGGTTGGGATGGCGTCAAAGGAGACACCGTCCCTATCTCTCCGGCATGGCGTGAGGGTTGTGTGTGTGTGTGTGTGTGTCCCTATCTCTCCGGCATGGCGTGAGGGTTGTGTGTGTGTGTGTGTGTGTGTGTGTGTGTGTGTGAGGGTGTGTGTGTGTCCCTATCTCTCCGGCATGGCGTGAGGGTTGTGTGTGTGTGTGTGTGTGTGTGTGTGTGTGTGTGTGTGTGTGTGTGAGAGTGTGAGAGTGTGAGAGTGTGTGAGTGTGTGTGTGTGTGTGTGCCCGAGCCATCGGTGACGGTGGAGGATGTTCTCCTTGCCGCAGGCAAACAAGTTGGCCACGAAAATTTTACATACGCCTCTCGTATGAACAAAGCAGTTGTTGTGTTTTTAAAAGAAGAACAATTTGTTAACAGATTGATAGAGAGCAGTGTTTTTATCAATAATACATTTGTACAGGTCTCTCCGCTAGCTGCCCCGTCCACGCGAATTATAATCTCAGGCGTGCCTCCCTTTATTTCTAATGCGGCGCCGGAGCGAGAGCTTCGCCGTTTCGGGAAGTTTGCAAGCTCAATTAAAGCTGTTCCTCTTGGATGTAGAGACCCGAAACTTAAACATGTTC
Organism: Conger conger; assembly: GCF_963514075.1. Lineage (NCBI taxonomy): Eukaryota > Metazoa > Chordata > Actinopteri > Anguilliformes > Congridae > Conger > Conger conger. Next base: position 3,364,882 of record NC_083771.1, read on the forward strand.
AGTCTCTTAGGAGGCAGGTGTTCATGTTTTTAGATTCCCCTACACAGGAGTTAAATGTTTCTTTCAGAGTCAAACACGAGGAAGGATCTTATATGATATATGCCAGTTCTGGCAGTATTAAGTGTTTCGAGTGTGGACACATGGGTCATAAGCGCTTTGCATGCCCGTGTAGACAACAGGCTCAGGGAGACTGGGGAAGGGGAAGAGGGAGAGTCCGGTGGACAGGCACGACCAGAGGAAGTACATTCTGCTGGTAGGATATTTGGTCTCAGCACTGCAGAAAATTGTGGGGTGAGATCTCCTCAGCGATAAAAAGCGCTTTTGCTTAAGAAAACATCTAACGGCGATAAGGAAGGTGACTAAATTCGGAAGTATTGGGAAAAAGAAAACGAAATAAATTGGAAATGATCACGCACTACAGGGTGTTTTCTCTCCTCTGTCTGTTTTCATTGACTGCTTCTCTGTCTTTTTTACTTAACCTCCTTATGCAGGTTTTAAATATTGGGTCATTAAACATCAACGGTGGGAGGGACAGTCAGAAGAGGGTTTAGTTTCGGTGTACAGACTACAAGCTAGCTGTCCTATAGGGGAAGAGTTCTGGTTGCCAATAATTTGGTGGCCTCGACCTTATGGCACAAACGAATAGTTTTACAACCACCCAGGGGTCTGATCCAGGAGGTGCAGAAGCTCCTGGTGGACTTCTTCTGGTCAGGACAACACAGGATCAGAGCAGCTGCTCTGTACTTACCCCTGCATGGGGGGGGACAAGGCCTTATGGACATCGCCTCGAGAGTAAAAGCCTTCAGAGTGAGAACTGGTCAGCGGTTGTTGTACCACAGTGGATTGAGCTGGCTGGAACCTGCGCGAGTGTTGCTGAGGAAGGCTGGGCGATTGGGCTACGACAAACCTTGTCCTCAGCCACCCTACGTTCCAGCTTGCGGGAGGCAGGGTGCACAATGTTGGGGCACCTGATAAGGTCTACGCAAGCTTCAGTGGAAGTGCTCAGAGAGATGGCCAGCATCAGGTCCTCAAGGGTGCTGCAGAGGATAATAGAAGAGGTCTGTGCATCCCTGCCAGAACCCCTCAGAGCGTTTGTGGAAAACAATACCCAAACTGACCAATGGGATGATGAATGTGAGTATGTTTTCCCTGCTCTGGCTGTCACTGCCAACACGGGGGAGTGGCAGGAGGGGCAGGGGCAACTGCTGTCTTTTAGGACCCCAGAGCTGGGGGAGTTTCAGGCAGTAGGAAAGAAGGCAGCATACTATGCTTGTGAGAAAGTATCTCAATTACGCTCACTGGCAGGGATGAAGGTGGGCCGAATTTTTTGGTCCAAACTTTTCCCCAAATGGCTGCTGGAGGTCCCTGTATAAGCCTCCCATTGAGAAATGAACAGCTGACCTCCAGTGGAGGATCATTCATGGGGCTATAGCCGTGAACAGACATCTGGTGCACCTGGATCCTAGTGTTGGGGAGGGCTGTCCTTTTTGTCAGAGTCCCTAACCCTGTTTTTACAGTGCTCTCGATTAGCACAGGTTATTGGTTATTTCATTTTTGGGCCAAGATTCACGGCACAGAAGAAGCGTGTACAAACGCTCATTAATTTTTTTTGTCAGGGGTAGCTAAACTAGCAATATGGAAAACCCTGAAGAATCAAATCAGAGGGATGGGGTCAGTAGACCCTGCGAAAATGTTCAGGGGGCTGCTTGCAGCCAGGCTCAGAGTAGAGTATGCATACTACAGGCGTGTAGGAAACATAGAAGGGTTCAGGAAAATGTGGGGGTTTGTGAGTGTGTACTGTTGATGGAAATGGAGAGTTGTGTCTTGCTCTGTGAACCTTTTTCTGTTTTCTTAGTCTCCGTTGCAGTTATGTTTTGCATTTTGTGTGTTTTGTAATTTTCCTTTTTTCATTTTCTGTTGGTTTTTAATAGCCTGTGATGTTTAGCTTCAATTTGTCAGTGTCACAATGAAGGTGGCTCAAAACTCACTCTGTCTCCCTCTCTCTCTCCCTCTTCCTCTCTCTCCCTCTCTCTCTCCCTCTCTCTCTCTGTCTCTCCCTCTCTCTCTCGCTCTCTCCCTCGCTCTCTCTCTCCCTCGCTCTCTCACTCCCTCGCTCTCTCACTCTCTCACTCACTCTCTCGCTCTCTCTCTCCCTCTCTCTCTCCCTCTCTCTCTCACTCTTTCTCGCACTCTCTCTCTCGCTCTCTCCCTCTCACTCTCTCTCTCGCTCACTTTCTCTCTCTCTCGCCCGCCCCCGTGCGTGATCGGTTTGGCAGCTTGTCAAAAGAGCATTTGTTCCCCCATCACAAAACACCCCGGCGCCTTCCGTCGAGGGCCCCAGCAAGCACACGCATGGCCCCAAGCTGATGCATATGCACGCGGGCGCCGGAGTAATTTGTTAACAAGGGCCCCCTCTACATCAGAGACAGATGCGCGAGCTATTTTCAATTTCCACACTTAATTGTCGGGCCCCGTGTTGTTGACACTGGAGCACCCGGGCCCCCTAATTACAGCGCATTGTCGGGAGTCCATTATCCGGGGCCCGTCTCGCTGATCCCTTTGGCCTTGAACCCCCATTATAAGCTGTGTCTAATCTTTTCACTCCATGGTTCTGACGTTTCCTCCTTTTGTCCCCGGTCCTGGTTAGCATCACAATGGGGCTGCCCCTCAACCCCGCGGCGGACTCTGCTCGATCCGCCCGACACGCTCTGTCGCTCATCGCCACGGCCAGACCACCGGCCTTCATCACCACCATCGCCCGGGAGGTGAGACCCTCCCCCACCCCCTCCGCAGAAAAGCCTTATGAGGAACGCCCTCATTGTGACTTTGTGCTGTTCTCCTGGTGTGTGAACCCCAACCCCCCCCCCCCCCCGGCCCTTTCACATTGGGGCCCCCGGCCCTTTCACATTGGGGCCCCCGGCCCTTTCACATTGGGGCCCCTGTTTGGTCCCCGTGAGGTCCCCGAGTCAGGCCAGGTTCTTTCTTAAGGGGGGGAAGGAGTTAGCTGCTGGGTGTTGCCCTGTTTGTCTGTGTGTATATACCGATTCATTACACCTGATGAATGCCCACATCCCACTTCATCAAGTGTGCCTATTCAAATAAGGGATTCTGAAATCCATGTTGGAGGGGGGAAGGGGGAGGGGGGGTGATCAATGTTATGCATGGTTAGGCCTTGAAACTAATATTGGCCATGGAAGAATGCTGTCAAGGTTACGAATTATGGATTTATTTCTCTGCACACCTATGTTTTTTCACTGCCGCCAGCCGTACCACCTGGTAGCCATTTTGTGTGGATGGCTGAAGCCGAACACCTGGTTAGGCAGTGGCCTGTAAACCCCTGACCAAACCCCTGGTACAGCAGAATCTGTCCATTGAATCGTTCCCATCCCCAAACAAATCTCCTACACAAATCCTTTACTCCATTCTGTTACGTTGTCCCTGTAAAGGGAGAGTGTGTTCTTGGTTGAAGGTTGTGTGGACGTCTCTTTCCATGCTCTGCATGGTGCCGTGGTGACCCGCTCTGGTCCTCTAGGTGCACAGACACACGGCCCTGCAGGCCAACACGCAGTCCCAGCAGAACGTGCACACCACCACGCTGGCCCGAGCCAAGGCCGAAATCCTGCGCGTCATCGAGATCCTCATCGAGAAGATGCCTGGCGATGTGGTCGACCTGCTCGTCGAGGTGAGTCACCTTCTCAGTGCTGGAGCTTGAGTCTTGGTGAAGCACCGGGAAGCGCTGATTTATTGAGTTAATGTTTAACGGACTCATCTGCTGCCGTTTCCTCTCACAGGTGATGGACATCATCATGTACTGCATGGAGGGATCTCTGGTGAAGAAGAAAGGCCTGCAGGAGTGCTTCCCCGCCATCTGCAGGTGAGTCTCAGAGCTTACTGCCATCTGCAGGTGAGTCTCAGAGCTTACTGCCATCTGCAGGTGAGTCTCAGAGCTTACCGCCATCTGCAGGTGAGTCTCAGAGCTTACCCCCGTCTGCAGGTGAGTCTCAGAGCTTACCGCCATCTGCAGGTGAGTCTCAGAGCTTACTGCCATCTGCAGGTGAGTCTCAGAGCTTACCCCCATCTGCAGGTGAGTCTCAGAGCTTACCCCCATCTGCAGGTGAGTCTCAGAGCTTACTGCCATCTGCAGGTGAGTCTCAGAGCTTACCCCCATCTGCAGGTGAGTCTCAGAGCTTACCGCCATCTGCAGGTGAGTCTCAGAGCTTACTGCCATCTGCAGGTGAGTCTCAGAGCTTACTGCCATCTGCAGAGTCCTATGAGTGCACTTGTCTTACCTGAAGTGCTCTGAAGTGCTACATCAGTCCAAAATGTCTTTTTAGCAAATCTAAATACGATTGGAAGTTACACACTGCATCAGCTCTCCCCAGTGCTAGATGTCCATGTTGTTGAATAACTCTCGTTGCTTCCACAGGTTCTACATGGTGAGCTACTGCGACCGCAGTCACCGGATTGCTGTGGGGGCACGCCAGGGATCGGTTGCCCTCTACGACGTCCGTACTGGGAAGTGCCAGGTAAGAAAAACCAACCTGCTACCCCCTATAAGAGCCAGTGTGGAGAGGGGTCTGTCCTGTGGGCACTACCCCCTATAAGAGCCAGTGTGGAGAGGGGTCTGTCCTGTGGGCACTACCCCCTATAAGAGCCAGTGTGGAGAGGGGTCTGTCCTGTGGGCACTACCCCCTATAAGAGCCAGTGTGGAGAGGGGTCTGTCCTGTGGGCACTACCCCCTATAAGAGCCAGTGTGGAGAGGGGTCTGTCCTGTGGGCACTACCCCCTATAAGAGCCAGTGTGGAGAGGGGTCTGTCCTGTGGGCACTACCCCCTATAAGAGCCAGTGTGGAGAGGGGTCTGTCCTGTGGGCACTACCCCCTATAAGAGCCAGTGTGGAGAGAGTTTTTATGTGTTACAGTGAACTGTGTCGCTTTGAGACCAGTAGTCCCTCCGCATTGTGGTGAATTCCTAATGCGTCTTCCCAGCAATGACAATATTGTGTCTCTGAGGTATGGCAGCGATGGTAGAATGAGGTTTCATGAGCCCTGTAATGGAACAGGCTGTCAGTGGCTGTATGAACAGAGTTTGCCCTCTAGTTTACAACAAGACGCCAAGATTTGTAGGAAGTGGATAAGATCAGGAGAGGGGGCCTCAGCAGAGGCGCTCTCACCCTGTGCCCCCAGGTGTGGGCGTGTCTCCCTGCCGCAGTCCTCAGCAGTGATTGGCGGATGGGTGCGTGAAGGGCTTGGAGCGGGAGAGCAGGAGAGTAGGGCGGTGAGCTGGAATCTGAGGCGGCGAGCGGAGTCTGGAGGAGATGGGTATCAGCGAAACACGGCCTTCTCAGAAACGTCCTCGGCATCGATCGCCGCTAACTTGGCCTCGCTGGCTTTCAACACGGTTTTGCCGTCTCGCGTCTGACCGCTTCTGTCAGGCTGTGCGCTGGTCTTTCAGGTCCGATGAGTAGAGCAAATTGCCGTGATTTCAGCCCCGGCCCCCTAACCTCTGAGGGGCAGGCTGGGACTTTAGCACCGGGCTGGAGTGAAGGGCGTGCTTGAAGGACACACTTGATTTTTCTGAGCGTTTGTTGAGAAGCGGTGGTATTGTCGGAGTAAATTCACTCCTCTGCCACTGTGCGAGCCGCGTGTGTGTGTGTGTGTGTGTGTGTACCGTGTGTGAGCCGTGTGTGTGCCGTGTAAGCTGTGTGTGTGCCGTGTGTGTTGTATGTGTGCTGTGTGTGTGCTGCCGGTGTGTGTGTGTTGTGTGTTTGCTGTGAGTGTACCCTGTGTGTGTGTTGTGTGTATGTTGTGTGTTTGCTGTGAGTGTGCCCTGTGTGTGTGTTGTGATTGTGTGCTGTGAGTGTGCCCTGTGTGTGTGTTGTGATTGTGTGCTGTGTGTGGGAGTGTGTGTTGTGTGTTTGCTGTGTGTAGCTGAAGCTCCTGCACATCAGCTGACCCCAGTCTCCTCTGCTCTCCTGATAGGTCAATCCTGCCCTATCCGGTCATGGCATTTGCTTGCTGAGTTGGTCTCTTCCAAGGCCTTTGCTGGTCTATTAGATTTGAATGCTTGCTGTATTTAAAGGATGTTTTGCTTTTCATGTGCTGGTAAATGCATTATTTAGCGGCTGTAAAAATCAGTAAGAGGTCCTAGTGTAGCTGGGTTTATGTGTTTTTGGTTTTTCTCGTTTTTATGGTGAACTGTGTCGTTTTGAGACCAGTAGTCCCTCCGCATTGTGGTGAATTCCTAATGCGTCTTCCCAGCAATGACAATATTGTGTCTCTGAGGTATGGCAGCGATGGTAGAATGAGGTTTCATGAGCCCTGTAATGGAACAGGCTACCAGTGGCTGTATGAACAGAGTTTGCCCTCTGCAATAAAACGGCAGGGTTTGTTGAAAAACAGCGCCACCAATTTCTCTAACACAAATATACTTATGGTCAAGGAACAGCTTTAGTTTTTCCCCCTGTCCAACAGTGATATATCTTTAAAGAAGAGGTGCTTCATTATGTACAAATAATGTATGTGCGAAGTATATTGACATATAAAATCAAATACTAGATTAGAATAGAATAGTTTTATTTTTCCCAGAGGGAACTTCAGATAAAGTTAGGGGGCTTACAAGAAATGAAATAAAATTTTACATAAGTTACATTAAGAAATAAAATGACAGAAATTTAATTTAGAGGTTCCTAAATTGCATTGCATGTCATTACAAACTATAAAGGAAGTATTCCATTGAAGAATAACTTGTACATAAATTACATAGAACTAAAACACGGAATAATAAAATAAGTTTTGGACTCGGAGAATGAAGTGAAACTTTAAGATGGAGGGCGTGCTGTGTCACGGGTGAGGCACAGAGCTGGGGAGTGCTCTTCCGGGTCCATCTCAAACACCTGATTCAGGAGAAAGGACCATGTGAGAAGCACCATGCTTCTTGACTGCCTGCTCCTCAGACAGTTGTTTCCTGGTTCCTTGTCGTCTCCCTATGACCTTACCCTTTACATTAATATTGTATTCCTGTTTACCAGCTGTGCAAGTGGACAAGTAAATAACACATACTCTGTTTTTTATTTATATGTGAGAGTTCTAATGATGGAGCTAAGTAGGTGTGATGAATGTGTGGGATATGGTCGGTTGTTGGCGTGGGGGGTGGGGCCACAGTCTCGTCTGTTTTCAGCAGTTTGTAGTTTAATAGAAATGTATGTTTCATCCCTGGGGAACACTGCATAATCTCCCAGCCCCATGACCCGGCCCCCCCAGGGAGCATGGAGGGTCCCCATGGAGTGCCTGGGATAAACGATGAGACGCGCGCTCCGTACGTTCTTCAAATCATTTATTTGTGATTGTTTTCAGCGGTGTCCTGGATGCTGACTGACAGGTGGTCGCGTGTAGCCCGCTAGCTGCGGTGTCTCAGGCTCGCGCGCGAGAATTCAGCCCGGGGTTCCCCCGAATGCAGAGCACGTCTTCATATTCATGTTATGGAATTTAGGCTACAGCATGTGAAAACGCTGTATGTATGTCTATGTATGTTAGGGTTAGGGTTAGGTATGTTGGTATATCTGGGTGCTGGAACACCATTAAAAAGAATAGGTATCATTTTTTATTTCTTTTTTATTGAGCCTTTTATAATTATTTTAGTATCATTATAAAAAAAAAAAAAAAGCTCAATGACTGCAATTCTTTATCTCGGGTGAAAACCCAAAAACCTGCTTTAGGCATTCCCTTTCAAATGTGCGCGGTACTTTAAAGAGAATAGACTGATGTGGCTGTATTCATAGGGGCTACACAGCACAGCTCACAGTTGTTGTGATCATGTTG